>NC_042299.1:1986100-2018600 GCF_901000725.2 Takifugu rubripes | reverse complement strand
GGTCAAGCCGCGGTGGGACGGGGGGAAGGCCGAGATGCTGCACGCAGTGGCCCAGCTCGCCCCCGTGGGCTTTCCTGTGTTGGCTGACAGGTGAGGAGCTGGGAGACACCATGGGGGAGTTCTGCCGCTCAACGCAGTGCTGACAGGAAGGCAGAGGAAATATTCACCTCACCCCAAGACGGGTCGGAATCAAAGCTAGGACGTTCGGCTAAAGGCAGGAGTACCTTCCTCATGTTGGCGAGGCCGTTCATGACCAGGCAGTCGTCGCGGTCTTCGTCGTCGTCCAGCTCCAGCATGGGGCAGCTGTGCTGGTCCAGGAAGAAGCACTTGGCACCCTCGTTTCTAGGGTCAAACGGATCCACAATTATGGGCTCTGTGCCTTTGATCTCACAGCGACAAAAGGGGCACCCTTGACCATCCGACTCCTGGAAGAGAGCATGGAGACAAGCTTCGTTTTTTCGGGTGACGACGAGCTCCCGGCAGTACCTTTACGCTCCCATTCCTCCCATTCCTCCCAGTCACAGAGCGTGAGGGAGGTCTACGGTGGAAGCTCCTGCGTAGAGGCGCATGTGGGAAATCATTCCGGCAACAATCTTCGGCCACATGTCCGCGTTTCGAGCACAGCCCATGTCAGACAAGGCACATAAATAAGAAAAGAAAAGGTCTGTTTCCCCGTCCATTACTCTCCACTGACATCCACAAGCTACAATCAAAGTCAGACAATATTTACAGAGAACAAAAGTCCACTTGTGGGGACCATCTGGTTGGGGACTTGGCAGGGAGATACACCAAAGGCATGTTTGAAACCTAATCCTAATTAGAGGGGGTCGAGACGGGAAGGAGTGGGAGGTTAAAAGGAAAAGAGGCCAGAGGGGGGAGGAGATGGTGGGCTGCTTATACCAAATTACAGACGCTGAAAAAAAACCATATTGTTCTGCAACAGACACGACACAAGCGCCGAACTACAGATGATATACAACCGAGCTGCTGCCATGGCAACACAGGAGATACCATCAATGTACATTTCTGCATACAAACCAAATTTTCTAACTGAAGCGGCCCCGGCAGGTTGACGGGAAGCCAGGTGAGATTCTAAAGCAAAGATCCCAGCTGGCCTGTTCTGATAACAGGAAGTGAGGCAAGCAAACAGTCATAAACATTATCGGGGGCGCCGCTGCGTCCAACTGTTTACAGAGCGAGTCGGGAGCTCTGGAATGGCCAAACACAGCCACATCCACCCTCCAGCGGGAGAAGCGTCCACCTTCCAGATGCTTGAGAGGCACCTTTACGAGTCAACTTTGGTCTCCTCCCTCACGTTCATCTACTGGATCACAGGGAGGCTTCGGAACCCGGGAGCAGGGCGGAACGTCGGACGCTCGGCAGGAAGCGGCGAAACCCATTTGGATTGTGCAAACACTCAGTTTTCAATTTCCAGCACTGATATGTGAGAATTTGATTAGGACGGAGTGAAGGATGGGGAGGGAGCCTTTGCAGACAGAATCCAGCAGAGCAATCAACTTTTTTTACATCGGAGTGTAAATCAGACCACATCTTCTCTGTAAAGAGACGAATCGATGTACAGACGTCTTCTGGCGATACCTTCATAACAACACATAAACCCTCCCGCGGGGCCGTCGCTGAGTGGGCTTCGTTACCTGCCAGGCTGTGAGGCACGACGTGCACATGAGGTGGCCGCACGGCTCGATCTTGATGTCTTTGTCGTTCTCGGCGCAGATTTTACAAAGCTGGAAGGTGGAGCCCATTTCGCAGTACAACTCGTACTGCTCCTGTTGAGTCAGAACAGGCTCGGTTAGCGATCACACGTCTCCCAATAGGGATGAAAAGCCGCAGCGGAGGAGCCGATCTGGACCTGAGGAACCCTCAGTTGGGAGCGGCTCCGCTTCCACTCAGGGACAGAATTCCAGATTTACAGCTCCGGATGATCTCCTGTTCAAAATGAAGCAGCAGACCGCTGCACCGAGCAGGAGAACATCTGACTTTAGGATTAGCAGCGGAAACAAACGTCCCCAACCACATTTGCTAATTATCAAACTGTTCTGATGTTTCAAATACTGCTACTGTCTCCTTAAAACATATTGCTTTGTTTCTTGTACTGGATGAAATCAGTAATGAGGCAGAAGCCTCAGTAATAGTGAGTTACCTAATGGCTAAATGCCTCCGTCTTAAATAATTAAAGCAGCTCAACTGTACAGGCCACACACACACACACACACACACACTCACGCAGACAGACAGATCATCGACATACAAATACAGAGGATGACCTCCGACCGACAGCGATCACATTCTCAACCCCGGAGAAAGACAGAGGAAATCATTGTGTCCTGTCCGGTTCTCCCTGAACGCTGGGATTATGTGATGATGATTCGGGCTTCGTTGTTGTCACTGCGAGAAGGTTTCAGGCGCACAAACTCACTTGTGTGACTTTAATGTGATCGTGAGGCGTCGGCTGACATAAATCAGTGAGGTCGGGGTTGTAACTGCGGCCGTCGGGGAACAAATAGCTGAAAAGGAGAACAAACAAGTAAACACCCCGAACCAACAAGCAACCAAACAGCAGCAGCGACAGGAAGCCAGGTCTAAGGCTCGTGGTGCAGGTCAGAAGAGTCACGGCTGCCTGGGGGGGCTACCTGTGCACCACGTGCACTCTGGCTACATGTGGTGCACAGCATGCGCAGCGCTAATGTGCGCGGCATTAATGAAAGGTGAGCGCAAACAAATGAGCTAATGGAAGCTACGCTCACAGTGTTGTCAGCTCCACGGTACCAAGACGACGGTACCACACAACACCGCTGAAGGCAGATTCACACCCACACACAAGAGCTGGGGAACCTTCTGGTCAGAGTCACTTCAAAACTTTAATGTTTTATCCTGAAGACTGAGGCTGAAGTGCTTAAAGCTGAAGATGCTTTATCAGATGAGGAGCAACATCCATCTGATCCCTCGAACAGATTGAAACCAGCATGGCTTAATCTCTGTAAAAGCTTTTTTCTTTTTTAAACGGGTGTAAAGACCACAGGAATATGTAAATCAGACATACTGTATATGAGTAAAAGACAGTTGGGACACAGCGTGTCCTCAGTGGAGCGTTTAGCACAAGCAGTCAATATAGCAGCCGGCGGTGAGCTCAAAAGAGAGGGAGGGAGGGAGTTCTGCTACGTACAAGCCCTCTCTGTAGCCGTCAATAAGGGCCTGGAACAGAGGTTTGTTGTGGGGGATGGTCTGCAGGATGCTGCCGTCACTGGTGACATAGCCGATCGCCCACTGGCCCAGTCTGGTGCAACTTAGTCTGAAGATGTAACTGTCAGGGAGAGAAGGAGAGCTGAGTGTTCACACCAGGGACAAACTGTCCAACGAGGGCAAAGACAACCTGGAGGAGGATTCACGCCCCGGGGGGGCTTTATCGACATGTTTGGCCAGAAAAACATAGTTGAAACAGAATTTTAGAACATTTTTTTTTTTGATTATGGTTCATTCCCCGACAGATGGAATATTTTGGGGGAATATGAGGCTGCAGTTACAGCGTACATACAAAACTGTAGAAGTAATAAGTCATTTACGACACGTTAAACTCACGACATCATTACCACTCCTTTCATGTTTCTACATGTCATATACAGACGTGATAAAAATAGAGCTCGTTAGGGATTCAAATTGGAAAAAAATGTAAAACAAGTGTTCAGAGGATCGATTTGATGAATAAGTCAGCATATTTTTACCAATCCACCATCACTTTTCCAGTCAGCAGGGTGAATTTTTCACCCTTTTCATTTCGGACCACAGCTGGGTTCAATACTTTTGGCTATTTTCTATGTTGCAGCGCTGATTCTTCAGTCAGATCGTGTGTGGAAACCGTAACAAGGATCTAATGCTTCTGTCGAGTCATTAGGGAAACTAGCAACAAGGCTCACGATGAGGAGCTGCTCTCGGCCCTCTGCAGCTACATTTAAAGTGCTCCACATGTGCCAAAGTTCTAAGAATGTCCCTGGCGGGGGGAGCGCTGGAAAACATGCTCCTCCGGCCCTTTGCTCCGCCGTGCACGTCACACGGCCGTGCTCGTGTGGTGGCAGCGACGGATAATGAGATGCAGGACCGACGAAGTCTGAAGAGGACGAGCTCTGAGCTTCGTGAGACGCCTCGATCACACAGAACCGGCCGGCCCGACTGAAAAAGGCCCGTCGTTTCATCAACGTCGGACTCCTCGAACGAGGCTCTCGCCCCCGATCGCTGCTGCGCGAAGCCTTTCCAGTCAGAAGTGGAACACAGATGCTTAATAAGTGAGTCACGGGGGTCAAGGGTTATCTTTTCACATCGCTGTTCCAACGAAGCCTCCACAGAGTCAACATTGGTGTTGTGGGGGGGTGGTTTGCTGGAAATTGGAAACGATGCTGCGGCGAAGCTTCCTCTTCATCCCCCACATGATGTTTTTTTTTTTTACATTTCCATGATTACACCCAACGCGGAACCATTCTTCTTTGTGTTCGGCTGCACGAGCCAAGCGCCAGATTTCTGGAGATGCATTTTGAAACGACGTTCTGCTTTATGTTAGCGGGGAATAACGGCGACCTGGTTGCGTCTGGCAAAACTATGAATATTTACAGCAGCAGTAAGCAGCTTTGGGACGGACGCTCCGACTGGTGTCAGGAAAAGCTGTCCTGTTTACGACATCTAATCCCAAACCAAAATTCTGGAATTCCGCTGTGATGTGTGTTTACTGTGAGCCGTGCACTCGGGCTACTTGCTGCAGCATTGCAACCGCTCCCCCATTCATATTCATGAGCATCGCTAAGGAGATCAGCGGCTTATACTGGATGCTAAAACAGCACGTTGACATTCAGACTGACACCGACAGGAACGCGCACGTGAGCAAAGGTGGCGAGACGATGCGCATGTAGCAGGTACGACAGAAACAACCAAAAGTAATGAGCGACTCTGCGAATTCAATGAAAAATGCCGAGTCAGCATTCGTTTACAGTCGTATTGCTTATCGCTAACATCAAAGAAATCAACGCCGCCGTTCTCCCATTTTCGCCCCCCTTCTTTCACACTCCGCCGTGCTCTAGAGGCGTTCTGCCCTCGCCGGGGCGGCACTGCTGGCACGCCGGCTTACCTGCCAGGCTTATTGTTGTACTTGTGTAGTCGGGCCTTGACTTCATCGTAGGTGAGGAAAGCCATGTATCCGGGGTGCGTCACAGCCAGGAAATTCCAGTTCCTTAGAATTGATCCCCAGGGCTGAAAAATACCATCCAGTTTCAGCCTGACTGAGCAGATAATAAACTCGACATTTATTTATTTTCACAAAACACCTTGAGTCAGTATTTCTGTCACCAAACACGATCAATAATATCTGGACTTGGCCGCCGTCTGTCGGGCGCCAATTTATCACACAAATTGAATGGAAGACTCCGGAGGTGTGGCGAGCTCAACGGTATAGGAGCGTCCCGAACAGCGCCGTTGTCATCGCCCTCTGCCTCGTTCGGACCGGTTCCTGCGTCGGGAGAGTCGCCGCGGATGAGCCGGAGCAGCCCGGAGCGCTCAGAGTGGGATCGGCAGGAAAAGATTTAATAACTGACTGCGCTTTAAAAATAAGTCTGCAGATACCCACAACCCTGCTCCCAGAGAAGGTTCAGCAAGGCAGCGTAAATTTAGAAGCTGGGAAATCCAAATATTTATCTGCACACGTTTAAAACACTATAAACCAAAATTAGATGGGCTAAAACCCCAGAAAGCCAAACCGCAGGATGTGCGTGTGTGTGTTTTACAGGCTAACAACATGCTGCGCTCTGAATCTCCCCGCGGGTCACCAGAACAGCTCCATCCCCCCAGGAAGAAGCAGGACCTTCCCCGCACCGACACAGAGCCTCTCTTTATGGCAGCGAGGAACTGCCGGGTCCACTTGAACGTGCATCCACAGCCTCGCTGCTGCACGTTGGGAGTAAACACGCAGAGTACAAAGGTTCCTGCCAAAGGCAAACCTCACCGCCCACGTGCCGTCTCAAAGCCACATGCCTCACGGTCGACCAAAGGGCTCCGTCACACGTTCAAAAAGCCTCAACCGGTAAGACGCAGAAGCAGAATGAGTTCCTGATCACGTTCTGTGCGTGTATTCTATAGCAACACGGGCGTCTGTCCTGTTTTAAGCAGGTAATACACAGACTCAGTGTGCACGGTAGACATGTGCAACTACATTTAAGCAGGTGAAATGACACAGGTGTCAGGAGAATCCGTGCCTGGAAGGGGTGATTGACAGCTAAACCCAACAAGGAGGAGGCGCGCCGAACACACAGCAGGGTTTTTGCTTGGTACCGACCTGGAAGAGGCGAGAGAAGATGTCGAACTCGAAGACGGAGATGTAGTCGTTGCAGGTGAGGTCAATGGTGGACTTGAGGGCCATGGCCTCCAGGCCGGAGCTGATGGCGTGCACTTCGTGAAGGCACTGTCTAAAGACTTTCCAGGGCACTATTGTCCTGAAAGGCAGCAAATTTGTTCTTGAATGCAAAGAGAAACTAAGAGGGATCATAAAGAAAACTGGATCACACTGTAACTCAAAGCCACGCCCACTTAAACAATATCAACCTGCTCGTCTCACGACTGGGACAGACGACAGGTTGGAACAAAGGCAATGAGCAAGACCATCCCCTCTTCTCATGCAGCTTCTTCAGCATGATTTTCTGCCGTGGACCAATGATTTTGTCTGGTTGACCTATATTTGAGGGCCAAGGCCAAAGTGCCGCTCCGGCTGCTGCTATAAAACCATCACCCAGCGATATGAGCGTTTATAACAGCAGCGGTTACCAACAGCCCGTAGTGGCACGCTCACACAGCCACACACTCTCATTACACATTCATCCCCAAAACCCCAAGTTTTTCTGGGAAAAGGACTCATTTTTATACACCATAAGACCAGGCTGAG
This sequence comes from Takifugu rubripes, assembly GCF_901000725.2. Lineage (NCBI taxonomy): Eukaryota > Metazoa > Chordata > Actinopteri > Tetraodontiformes > Tetraodontidae > Takifugu > Takifugu rubripes. The sequence continues at coordinate 2,011,666 of NC_042299.1, read as the reverse complement.
ATAAATAAAGGCTTTTACACTCCAAGCGCTGAACCCAGAGATGACTTTTGCTTCTCAGAACCACTTTAGCCCCCAAACTTCACGTTTATTCCGAAGTCTAAGTGTCAGGCGACGCGTGAACCTTCCTGAACACCAACAGGACGATGGCCGTGATGAGATAAAAGCCCATTTGCTTACTTTTCTCCGAAGAAATTCCTCCAGAAATCAGCAGCTTCAGCTTTGGTGATCCTGAACGTGTCCCCCTGGAACTGTCCTCCGGGGAAGATGGCTTTGATCTCCGCCAGCATGTGGCTGAAGATCAGCGACAGCTTGGTCAGGTTCCTCCTGCAGAGAAGAGTTGACTTTCACACTGCTGTCACAAATGCCGATTTATCTGAATGCCAATATTAAAGGGAATAAATGGGGAAGTTTATGGAAAACTGGAGCGGATTCACAGGAGGAAACTGCAGCCAAACCGAAACACGGAGACGAAACCCACAGCAGGCGTCCTCTCCATCCACCCGGACATTCTGGGTCTCCCGCGGAGAGTTAAGGACAGAGGAGTGTGAAAAAAATCAAAAGTTTGTTGCGGTGTGGCAGAGTCTGATGCGCCTACAGGGACGGTAACAGCGGATTATCTCCGGTGGGATGGGGAATTGGCTTCCAGCTTCCTTTGGGATTAGACTAAAGGCTCGTCAGCAACCAGTCATGTTAGACTTGGTGATTTGCAGAAGGTGTGAATTTGCTGGTTGATCACTGTGAGGTGCTGATAACAAACTGTGTGTGTGTGTGTCTGCAGGTGTGTGTGTGTGTGTCGCACCTCCAGCTTTTACTGTAAGTGAATAATCTTTAAACTTTGGAGGTTTGGTTTTTTCGTGTGGTACGTGATGTCACCGGTGCACTGCTGAGCCGCTAAGATGTGGTTCCCGTTTCCTTTAGTTGTTTTGATGTGATTGAACTCTGCTGCTGGAGCCTTTTTACTGGTTTCTAGCGTCCAAATCCTCACCCAGCTCTGAAAACTCAGAGGCTGATCCGGAATCCCAGTCAGAAGCTGGGCTCAGGCCAGTCCTGGAGTATTTACCCAGCATTCACCAGGCAAAATGCAGACGCACAGACACTTCTCAGACCCTTTCATGTTTTTTACAGTGTTATCTCGCCGCCTTTTTGTGTTAAAATAAAACTCTCTAGAATTCTGCAGCGACACCAGCGCTGACAGCCCCTTAATTTGAGCGCTTCCATTTCTCTTCAGCTTTGAGATGTTTCATCACCTGCGCCTGGACATCAGACACAGGTTCAAGCATCACTTTTACAGCTGCCTGAGGGGTGAAATTCTAATTCAAGGAGCTTTACAACAATATACAACAACTAAACTACTTTTCTTGTAACCTAGCAACTCAGATTAAGACAAACTGAGAGTTGGCAGCAGTTTTGGCCTGAAGGAGTCCTCGCTACGGCGGTGGAACCTCTGGGTGTTTCCTCCCCACAGGTGCTTCCCTGCTCCCCTAAATGCAGCATCGTCTGATGCTTTAGAACGAGCTGCTCTCCGGATCTGCCGGGTGACTCAAAGTCTCCGCTCATCATCCATCTGCACCGTCGAAAACACGTCATAGAACATCGCAGCACTTTGCTGCTTGAAGAACTTCTCCTTCCAGAAATAGAATGTCTAGATCACACGAGTATTTTCAATACAGGCGTATAGAAACGTAGCGGATTTTCAGGTCAGGTTGGTTCCATTCGCTCACGGGGCAGGAACGCTAATCAGGGAATTAGAGACTTTAAAATGAGCCTCTTTAGATCCGCCCAGATCTTAACTGACCATAGAAGAGGAGAGGCTGAGCGGTAAGCGCGAGGGCTTCACCCTGATACGGAGCTACATGTGGACAGTTTACGCACATCTGTGCATTCTATTTTGTTTTGGATTGTTTATAAAAGAGATGGTTTTGACTTTATGTCCTTTATAGGACTCCTAAAAGCTTTTCCACTTGCTAACTCACAGCTCCGACTGGCTCCTCACACAGCTGCATGTCACACGAGGCAAATGTGTGCTGGAGGATTTCGGTGGGCGTCCCAGTCGCAGACCAAACATCAGAGTGGGCTGGTAGCAGGAGAGGAGCCAGGCTGTCGAGCCTTGAGCGCTAAACAGTGTGTGAAAACGGCAATTTTCCTGTGGGATTAATCAAATAGGCTCCGCCCAATGGACGCGCAGCAGACGACAACCACTGCTCGGCCTTTAATGGCATCAGAGCAGCTACGAATTGTGCGTTTGACTGCGGAGGGAAAAGCTGCAGATGCTTACGTAACATATGTAAACTATCTGTTTTTGCAAGGCAGCTCCAAAACACCCCCAAACAAACCCGAACGTGGGATGTATCTGGAGCTGTGGGCAGGTTGCGTCTCTAGCAAATGGGGGATTGATGCTGTTCTCCGTTTTATTTGACTAGCTTGTGTAATCTGCCCTATTTGACAAGAGCCCCAGGAAAAACCAGCCTGATGGTTACGACTAATGAACTCAGAATACGTGTAATAAGCACGGTGGCCTGGAGCCGTCGAGCAACTACGTCCGACGTCCCTCAGCGGTTCCATGTGGAACAGAAGCGAACGTAGGACGCACCAAAACGAGCCCGGTGAGAAGGTACGAGGTGATGGCAGCTGTACTGGGGCCCCTGACAGGCATGAATTATCATTAGAACATATCAGTTATAAAGTCTGAAAAAATGCACTGATAGACGACATTTTTAATCATTTCAAGGCGTCTTAAAAAAACTTTTGTGGGTTTTTTTTTAGCTAAGAAGAGCTACAGCGTACTAAGAGAGTGACTTAAAGAGTCATTTTGGTAAAAAAGCCACATTTCCCATCAGCTCTGCAGATTTTGGGCTGCATGATGACGCTGTTTTTGTGGTCACACCTGCACTGCTGTAGCTTCACTGCCGACGCCGTCTTTTCCTACTAATTTCCTGTCACCTGAACTACACAATTGTTATTTCTATAGTTAACTTTGCTACTGTTGGTTTATAAAAAATAGAATTAAAAATGCAGTATAGTTCAAGAAATACCAGAAAAGATGAATGTTTCTGCTCAAATTAATTTGGTGGCATTTGGCCCATTTTATGAGGACTGTTGATAAGGCAGAAAGTCAAAGAAGATAAACTATAAAAGATTGAAGAAACTGCAGAAGATCTTTGACTTTGTTTGTTGTGGAATCAAAGTATAGCAGTAAACAAACCATGCCCACTTCCTGTTTACTTTGGGGAGAAATCCAACTATGCAGTGACTTCAATCATTTGTGGTGGTGCTAATTTGTGCTAGTGACTCTAATCCTGATGTTTAAGTAACACGCGTCGCAGATAAAAGGGTCCCTAACGTGGGCAAGGGGAGGGCGCGATGACACGTCCCAACCTGACACTTCCTTTAAATTCAGAGACGGTTGTTGTGATTCTGATGCTCGACAAACTCAGATAATCCAGCAATGGAACCGTTCCACAGCCCAGAAAGACGCATGGTCGGTTCTCCGAGTGGATTTGCACGTGTGCGTTGGTGCAGCTGCCAGCAGAGGCCGCGAGCGGCTGGAATGACCTGACGAAGGGACGGTCAGACAGGCAGACAGACAGGCAGGCAGACAGACAGGCAGGCAGACAGACAGGCAGGCAGACAGACAGGCAGACAGACGTGTGAAGAGGTGGAAAAGGCAGAAGCTGAACTAAAAGCATTTTCGGTGTGTCTGCCGGGCTGACGTCAGCGTCGCCCGATTAAGACGGGAAGGTCCAAGCGCTCCAGCTCTGAAGAAACATCGTTTAAAAAAAGTCAAAAGGTCAAAGAAGTGGAAACCTACGTTCAAAAAAATGCTTATTTTATTTATCAAGTTTCACTCTCTTATTGGTCAGAAGGACTCGGGGAGGAGACCCTGACAGGGACGGACGTCCTGTCTTCCTACCTGTTCTGCTTCGTGTCCCAGCCAAGAACATCCTGATTTCTCTCATCATCCTAAGTGTGTGTGTGTGTACACACACACACACCCTCTCAATACTGGCTGAAAACACTGTTTCAGTGAGCTAGATTCTTCCGACATCACCAGTCAAGCTTCAGTTGTTGTAGGAAATTCTGTAGCTGTGGAGGGAGCGAGAGCACCGAGTCCATCTAGCTTTGGGCTTTATTTAGATGGGAGTTCATTTGTTTAGATAAATGACACACGTTTGATACCGGGCTCAGTAATCGCACCCAAAACACTCCCCCATCTTCATTCCATTCAACGTGTGTCGAAAAGTTAGTCAAAGCCCAGTGAGTAAGCCCAGCCACGACCCCCATGACACACATCTGAGACGTGCACGCCGCCCCCACGCTCAGGTTCCAGATGTACTCTGGGTCGTCCCTCTGGTGAAAGCCTTACTCCTCGGAGGCTTCCTGTAGCTCAGGTTTACTCATCTCAGACTTGTTGATCCCTTTGAATTTTTCCATGTTTGACGTCACCTCGTTCATACGTCATGGGTCTACACGCGGGTGGCAAAATGGCGCCATGATCACAATAAAGACGTGCGGCGACTAATGAATTTCTAGCTAAAAACGGTCATTCAAACGGAACCAAACTGTCTCTTGGTATTTCTGGAGCCGACACATCCTGAATAGAATATTTGCTTAAAACGGTTGAGTTCCCCCTTGTTTGATGCTGACTAAGTTTCCTGTCGGTGTTCTGTGCTAAAAGCTCGCAGCTCACTCAAGTATATTCACCGCAGTAGGCCACAAAAACCCGACAACGCAGACGGAGTTCTTCAAAACTGGTCTGAGCAGTGACAATCAAAGGTTACCCGGAACCTGATAAGGGCGAGTGGGGAAGTGGGCTGAGTTCAGACTGTCTGATCCGCAGCAGTCTGCAAGTTGACTAAACGGGCGCACTTTTAATCCAGCTGATTTAGAGACAATCACTTTAGGAAGCTGCTGGAGCCAAAGCTGTCAGGCTGCCTGTAAATTACTCTAGCGTGGAAATCGCTTGAGGTGTGTGTCCGCTGGCTATAGCATGACCGGCACGCGTGTGTGTGTGTGTGTGTGTGTAAACTGTATCCCAACCATGAAGGTCAGGGAGCCTAAATGATTGTGTCAAATGTGCAAGTACGCGACGCCACTTTGGAGCCCCGATTTATAAACGCCCGTGAATTTATAAAAATAGTAACGGAACAGAATTTGAGATTAGCTGTCAAAGAAACCAGCTTTTCGGATTTAATAAGAACAAATGTACATCAGAGGGATTTTCAATTAAAAAGAAAATAGGAAATCTACAATAGCTCAACAGGCTCAACTGGCAGAGAACCCTGGAGGGCCAAACACAATTAACCCAAAGAAATATGAACGCCGCTAACAAGAACAGAAAGCTCGCATTCTCTTTGTTAGCCTACAGGAAGAGCACTTTGTGGTTGGGCTTTACATCACATCCCTGCCTCGACCAGAACGCAGAACCCAGAGCAGCAGATATTGGATCGGCTGGTCAGGAAATAAGGACAAGACACACGTAGCGAAAAGATCCAGATCCAACATCAGATGGTGTAAAACAGGAAGCAGCAGGAAAAGAAAGGCTTGGCCACGAGCCCAGCTGGTCGCCGAACCCATGAAACAGGGACAAAGACAGCAGGTCACGCGTGGGCACCGTCGTCCCCGGAGACACATGTGACACCATATGTGAGATCACCGCTCAAGCCTCTTTGTCTGAGGACGCTGTGGACAATCTGACCTCCAGCTGTGACCTTGATAACAAGCCCAATGTCACCCAAACTGTTCCTACAATGAGAGGAGCTTCGTGAAATCACACCTGTGTGTGTGTGAGCCTCTCAGAACCAGGGGCGCTCATTAATCTGACCCCAGGTCTGTTCTGCTCTAACCATGATGAGATGCTGGCAGGACGCTGCATTTATAGCTGAAACCTAAAAGATTCAAACTCCAGCGAGTACGTGATGAGTGTTCGACCCTCTCTGCTGCTGCTGCTGCTGCTGCGTCGTTTTCCTGGAACAGTTAAAGAGCTGTGGAGTCTGCACACGCTGAACTGTGTGTGTGTTTCAGAGGACAACTACAGAGGAAATCCAGTATATGAACAGGATGTAAAGAGCGTGGGGATTTTCCTCCCTGCTCTGCACACTCAGAGAGCTCCTGACGACCACCGGAGGATCCCACATCCTCGTCGGCCGCTGCCCCTCCAAGACAAACAAGGGCCGGCGACGGCTTCTGACGCCCCTCATCAATTCTGCTCCGACCTCGTCCACAAACGGATCTGGAGACGCTTCCAAAACGCCGGGACGGAGGACGCCGTGCCCCCCTGTGAGCCGGGACGCCGTTTTTCGCGCGTCACGTCGGCGGTTATCGCTTTTCGGCGCTACTTTCTGCGCCCTGAAGCTGCAGCCGCATCGCCAGCGGTGACCGAAACAGCGATTTCTGCTGAGTTTGCCCCGGCCTCCTCTCCTCCCCACGTCTCCCTTCTCTCACTTCTCTGTCTTCACCTCCCACACGAGTGAGTCAGGCGGGTTTCTGTGTCACCATCGCGGCAGGCTGGTGGAAGCAAAGACCGCGTGCCAGATGTTTACAGCGGGACAGGACGCCCATGCTGCAGCAGGGAACATCTCTGACATCAGGAATATTGACGACGGTCCTGAGTGCACGTCAGCACATCTGCGTGATGCTTCCACTAACTTCATGGTCCACCTTGAGGAATTATTTGCTGGTAACGTGACGTCACCAGGGTGAATGTGATCAAAGATGAAACCTCAGGTTTTTGGATGCTCTCACGCCTTGTTTCCCAAAACAACCGGTGAAGAGCAGAACAAGGAAAAAGCATCAGCAAACTCGAGAACGAGGCGGATTTTCTCTGCTTGTCCTGAATAGACGTCGTCAATATTGAGCAGCTTGAAAGATGCATCTTCGGTTATTTCACACACACACGCACACACACACACACAGCTGCGGTGTTCCAGTTTCTAAAAATATTCAGATAAACTAGGAAACTACAGGCCCACCAGGTTGCGTGTATGAGCAGAACCACACCCGTCTGCTTATGGAGCTGACCGTGATTTTCCTCACACTTCTACCGACGGAAAAAGCTGATTTCAGCTTCCCCGTTTGAAAAGCTCACGGAACAACATCAGGCAACATCAGGGCTCAGAGCTCCATCCCCAACTCTGATCTAGTCATGCGAGAGCTCAAGCTACCGCCCACCCCGGGAACACTCCCGGGCCACCACAACACACAGGTGAACACCTACAGCAACAGGATGTTGTAGTCATCGTTTTTCATGGTAAAAAACAACCCTAAAGACTTTAATGTTTCAAAGCGGGATACCTCAGAGAGCTTTAAGGCTCCTTCAAACAAAAGCGTACTAATGAGAGCAGACAGAACGCCAGGGGCGAGAGAGCGAGGGGAGCTGCGTTACCTGTCCTGGGACTGCTCCTCGTACATCCTCTCCTTCCCCTCCTTGAACAGTCGGATGGCTCGTTTGGATTTCTTCATGAGGCTGTCGATGTAGATTTTAAAGTACTCGTTCTCACTCAGCTGGGTCAGCCGCTGGTTCTCCTCGTATTTGCCCAGAATAAGCCGCAGATGCTGGTAGGCATCGGGCAGAATGTCCAGGATGTATGGAGGACTGTTCTTCAGCTGGAGCCTGGGGTTCTGGCAGAGACGGACCTGCACCATCAAAAGGACAAACTGACACTCTGACCCAACAAGTGACCAGCAGCCTAAAAATGTGCACGTCCATAGTGCAACTCTTTCTGTGGGAGGAACAACAGAATAATAAATGGCTCTGAAGTGATGAAACAAGCGTAAATGAATGCTGCTAATAAAAAGATAACAAGTGCCCAGATATAGTAGAATAACTGTAACATGTGCTGGAAAGCAAACACAAGATTAAGCAAAAAGCTGCGGCCCAATGAGATCCTGGAGGAAGCTAATTATTCTCAACTGATTAACTTCTTGTTTTGCAGCATCTGCTGTGTGAATTTAAATGAACGCCAGCAAAAGCATCTTCCAACTATTGTTACTCTCACAACAATAACAGACAGTGTTGGCATGGAGGATTAAGAAATACCGACTGAGACCTCATTATTAATTAGCTTCCTCGATTATTTAGAAAGGAAATATTATCAATCCAGCAGCAGCTTGATGTTTTCCCGCTCATTTTTCAACGCACGAATGTAAATACTGATATGAGAATCCCTCTGAATAATGACTTCTGCTCTGGGACTGGGTCGGAGGCCATCAGACCATCTTGTGGTCAGTAGAAACATGCACGCGCGCACGCGCGCACGCTGTCCGTCCTGCAGACTCACAACTTTATCCATGAGCTTCCAGGTTTTCTCCACAGTCCTCCGGTCAGCAGCGGGTTGCTTCGGCGGTCCCACTGCATCCTGGATGGCGTCGATGATGCCCAGAATTCGACCCTTGCTTCGATTGGGGCCACGTCCGCCCGGGTTTCGCCCGTTGAGAGCCGCTGCCATGTCCTATGTCCTGGAAGACAGGAGGCAAGACAGAGCAGATTACAGTCAGATTTAAAAATGTCATTACGTGTTTGGCACAGCCGAGAACAGCCGAGGAAGCAAAAGTGGCTGACATGTGGTTGACTCTTGGTTTATTACTGTTACATTTTCCTGCTTTCTCCCATCAGGTCTCCACAAATCACCGTCATGTCCCCCCATTATTAATTCATGACTCAATGGCTAAATCACATGTAATCAGATTACACTCGAGCAGAGTTTAAGATAAGTCTCTGCTTTCCTCCGTGTTTTTCTACCTGTGCTGGTTGTGTTATTGCTTCCAAGTGATCTGATGTTACTCAGAGTTTGGACTCATGGCAGCACCGTCCTGTGGGCTCAATTCATGGATGTGCAGAAGGAACTCCAAGAAGTTCTGCTAATTGGCGATGGGAGATTCGGTAAAAGTGGATGGCAATTCAAAAAGAAAGAAAGAAAAGACCAGTTCAAAAAACCCGAAAGTCCCAACTTACCAAACCACCAGGGAATGTGTGCTGGGATCCCTGATCCACTCGGTCCACATCCAGCTCGCACAAACTGAGCGGTGTCAAAGAGTCCGGAGGAAAAGAGCCAGGAAAAGTGTCCAGCCTGGGAAAGCGGGTTAAATCGTTACGAGGGATTCTCTATTCCGTGGCTGCATGACAAAAGCTGTTCCCTTGTTGGTATCGGAAGAGTTTGCTGAAGCTGGGAGGTCTCTGCCCTGTGTTTTGTACAGCGACGTGAGTGTAAAGTTACGCATTACGCACAATGTCACATCCACTTTAAAGCAGCCTCTCTTTTGAACCAAATCGTGTCGCTTCAATCGCCCTAATCGTGGCTTTGTGTGTATTTAATCGAACTGTAAAACCGGAAGGAGTGTTTAAGTTAGTGACGCTGTGCTCGATTTTTGTTTTTTTTGGAATTGTACTTGGCAGCCGACAACGAGGCGTCAGGTCTCTTAATTTGAAGGGAGCGCTGTTTCCGGTTGAACACGCCTGTTTTTTGCCGAGCTTGACGGCTCTGTTCCGGCGGTAGGCGGGCCGAAGGAAGGATGAAGCAACATTTTCCAGGAACTGAGCAAAGTCGATGACAGAGGCAACCAGACACCCATTGGATGGCGGTGCAGATGCCGTCAAAGTCAAGTTTACAGAGCTGAGAGGGAAAGAACCTGCGCTCACAGCAATAAAGGCCTCCTGCCTTTGACTGACCCAGCCACTCTTCCACGGACGCACTTGGTAAATAGTAAATAAGCACGATAAAGACTAAATGTCTTTGTTTGCAATCCATATATTTTTTTAAAAGGGTTTTTTTCCCCCCTCCTCTTTCTCTGGGGGTTGTAGTAATGCCCAAATGTTGCATTTGCATAACTACAAAATTAAAAACAAGCATTATAGCTCTGTGTTGTGGGTGAGGCTGATGCAGAAGGATCAGACCATCTCACCCCAGGGAAAACGGTGCCTCCCAGTAAAAGACCAGTTGTTTTAAAGTTAGTCCAAAAATGTTGATGTTTGGTTTTTTTTTTATCTCTGTGTTTTAATTCATAAAGTATCAGAATCAGATATAAACTTACTTAGCTGGATATAAAAAAATTAGTTTTTTTTTACAAAACATGCTGTTATTTCGTATTTGCCTATGCAGTCTGCAAATTAAAACAAAAAAAACAACAGTTCTATCATGGGGTTTGAAGTTTAAAGGATAGTTACAGCATTATTATTGTAAAACATCAACCATGTTGAGCCCAAATAAACACAATAGTATTCTGTTGGACTGAAGAAATGATCTTTTTTTACTGTTGTGTTGCGCTGAATTGCACTGAATTGTATTATGAAGTCAAGCTGTTGCTATTAAATGGCTAATTTTGAAAAGCGGTCTTTTTAAATGTCCTTCAAGAGGCTTCTTCACACCTTCATCTTCCACAAAGTTAGTCAGAACTGAAGAATCCTCTCCTCAGAGTGGAAACACTCTGTTCTTTATTTTAAATGACCACGTCTATCCTGTGAGACGTCACTGGATGAATGAGGATTCCTCGGGACTTTGCCTTCCAGTGCTCTCATATCCTGGAAAGACAGCCCAGGCTCTTATTTTGAAGAGGACTTCCTGTGCTAAAGTCATGTCACACTGACACTTGACGCAGCTCGTGCAGAGGGGAGGAGCGGGGCGATCCCACATGAATCGACACAACTCCTTTTTCAGACTCAACCAAAAAGTAATATTTTACCGGAAATGATACACAACAGCAGCGTGGGTGTAGAAAAAAGGGCGGTCGCGCTTCTGCTCATTAGCATAAACACATTTAACAGGTGAATTTACCATTGTTACACCTATAAGTAATGCACCCCCGACCATTCTGGACTTCTATAACTTATTATTATTTATTAATGTATCACTTCATTAAGCACAATTAAATAACGCATTGGTTTTTTTTTCAACATCAAGAGCTAATACATTCAATGTTCAAGAAAATCACCAATAACAACAATAATAGTAATAAAAATTTGTGTTATTACTATTAACATCATAATTTTGTATCACTGGTAGTAAAAGTAGTACTATAGTAGTACTGGTAGTCATGGTAATAGTTGTAGAAGTAATTGGTAGTAATTGAGGATGTGTTTATGTAACTGGTGGAACTCTATGTTGTGTTTAATGAGAGTCTCGTGTCCAGGATTCTCTTTATTCTGGCAGCAACAAATAATAACATTGATCGATAGTTAGCAGCCCGCTCCAGTTCCTAAACACAGAAAAGGCGGGAAGACGAACATTAGCGAGACTCGTCATGGCGAGTAAGCTAGCGGTCAACACTGTCTAAACATCATGTTTAAGTGCTGTTATGTTTCTATTGTACTTCTAACATGAATAAATAAACATATTAAACGATCAATTAGAATACATAAATGGATGAACACAGAACCAAACGTAACTAATCTGAACCCACCTCTCCCATGAGAGTAATGTGCCAAAAGGGGAGAGGCAGAGGGATCGCCACCACTTTTATAGGGGCACCACAGAAGAAGAAATGCAGGACAGAGTTCCCAAACCCATCACTAAACACCGGAAATTCTGTATTTCTCACAGCTGAGCATGCAACAGACCATATTTTGTGTAATTAAATGCTTTATAACGCATTATAACACAAAGGCCCTGTTATATTTATATGCACGTGTGTGTGCGTGCGTGTGTGTGTGTGTGTGTGTGTTAGGGGGTAGCGTTCACAGCCCTCTTATCAGTCAAAGGCAGACTACACTTGTGAGGGTTTGGCATTTATCTGGCAGCCAGGGCGTATTTGGTGGTCTGCAGAGGGGAGATGATCCTGTTTTAAGAGGTCCAGTCGAGATCGACTCCGTTCCTGCAGAGGCCCAAACCCACGAAGAGCTGCTGCAGCTGGACTGTTGGACTGACGCTTCACAACTCAGGACACCAAAATCTATGGTAGGAGTTCAACGGACCTGTTGAAGTCATTAAAACAAAGACCAAAGCAGGAGAGATCATTTTGGTCAGTTGAGGATTCACCTTCTAGCTGCTCGTTTGGGCCGTTTTAAATAATCATTTCTAAAACACGGGCAGATTCATGTTGCACCTTCGTGAAGCAGTTCCTCACAGACTGAAGCGATCGTTAAAGAACCCGAATCACACCAATTGCAACCTTTTTCTTAAATTTTATTTTCAAACATGAAGAAAATCTGGAGTTTTTTTGTTGATTGTGTTTGAAAAGTGCGTCAACTTTCTGATCATGCTGGGTTCTTTCAAGGGTTTAAACTCTGAAAGACTTTCCTGGACGTGTTTTAAGGTGAGAGGCAGCAAAAGGTGCCACAGGTGTCCCTGTAGTGCTCCTGGTTTCTCCTGGGGGAGTCCTGAGAACTGGGTCAGAACCTGGCAACGTTAAAAGTAGAACTCATTTAATCTCATGTAGATATATAGAAGGAGTGTAGGAAGGTCAGGTTGATTGTTCATTTGGTTTTTTCGTGTTTTTTTCTTTTAATCTGTATTTAAAATTTGCATTTATTTATTTGTCGTATGATTTCTTTTGAATTTTAATTTTTCAAGTATCGTCAGTACTAAACATTTACCATTAAATATAAAACTGTGCATCAGTCTCGTACTACAGATCACAAAGGATCAAGAGTAGGAATTGCTAGTTTAATAATTCTGATTTTAATAAACTTTAAAAAAAAATAATAATCAGGACCTATTTCACTACTATTTTTAAACTTGAGTGTTGGTCCAGTTTCTTTAGTTTTTGGAGTCCAGGTTATTCGAGACGCCCCCTCAGATAGCACAGTAGCTTGGTGCTGATGTATTGAACTCTCTTATCTTTGCTGCTCCCAGATCTTCTTAAAAGTCCTGTGAATTTCCATCACAGCTGGAGAGGAAGATGATGATGATGATGATGATGACGTGGTGCTCGGCAACTCTCGCCAAACACCAGACCCGAAAGGTCACGTTCAGGGCCTCAAAAGCCATTAATGGTGACAGTGTCACGTGGGGTCACGTGTAAACCTTCCACTGACCCTGGAGATGAACCAGTCACCTTCTATATAACTAACTGCAGATAAGCTGGTTACATAGGTGAGGAGCTCAGGATGAAAGAAGTCTGAATAATCAGAGCAGACATGTGTGAGAGTCAGATGTTAATATATGATATAATATTTCCCCCCACTTGACTTTAGGATGTTAGCCTGATAACGACTCTGACTCTGACCAGAGATACTCTTTAAATATGATAAAGACACGTATGTTTTCATGGATACTATGTCTGCTTTATTGATCAATAGAGAATAGGGATCCGCCCTGCAGGATGGCTGTGAGGGAACCACGGTGGAGAATGGAGAACACCCAGCATTCAGAAAACATGAAGTCCAGAAAAGAAATCCTTCGAAAGCAAAGACAGCTGGAAAACCAAGTGGTGGAGGAGGTTGAACAACTGTGGGAGGAGACGCAAAGAGCCAGAAATGAAGCTGCCACTCTGAAGAAACTGACAAAGCAGCAACAGGATGTCATTGATGTGTTGATGGCTGAAAAACACGAGAGAGGCGCATTGATAGAAGAACTAAGACTACAGCTGGAGAACGTCATGGACAAACTGAAGGAACACAAAGCTGATGCCAGTCGAGAAGCGAATCAGCTTCAGAACATACAAGCAGCTATTTACCATGAGAAGGAAACTCTAGAAAGACAATACCTGGAGATTAAGACTGCACAAGACAAGCTGCTCCAGTATGTTTGGACCCATTCACAGAATTTTCAAGGCCTTGAAGAACCTGTAGAAGCAAACAAGCAAAGAAAAGAGTTGATTGAGAGAGTGACGGCTGAAAGTCTGTTAAATCTGGTCAAGAAAAATGAGAAGATCATGCTGGAGGCCAATCAGGCCAGAGAACAAATGGAGAAAACCATGTCAGACCTGAAGCAAGAGCTCGAGAGAAATAAAGAGGATGTGATGCAACAGAGAAGCTTAATCAAGCACTTGAAACACAGTATGAACGTAAGCATCAACAAGACGAAACAGAGGTGGACGGAAATCAGAGATGTTCAGGACGTCCCAGCTGCACCGTTTGAGAGCAGAATAATAGAAACGGAAGGCAAAACAGAGTTTTTGACCGCCAACATTAGACTCTTTACAATCCTGGAAGAGAAGAAAAGACTTTGGGAGGTGCTGGAAAGCACCGTTGGAATGAGCAGTGGAGCAGAAGCTGGCGGAGAAATAGAGCAGGATACAGGGAATGTGTTTGGACAAGACAGCATGGAGACAAACAATGAAGATGAAGTGAGAACCGGCACGAAAAGAGTCATTCTGGAAGTCAAAGGAATTAGGGAAATGCTGCGTAGAGTGAGAGAGGATTCAGACCAAAGCAAGAGAGAAACTGCAGAAGAAAAGAATCAAATCAAGTGGATGAATGTTCGTGCCAAAAAACAGAGACGGGTTCTGGACCAACGGTTGGAGAGGAACATACAAGAGCGGGATGACTTAGAATTAAGGGAGATGAGGATACAACGACAGAAAGAGGAGGTCGAGAAAAAGCTGCAAGACACAACAAACGCGTTTGTGAGGATGGCTGAGGTAAAAGCTACCATGCAGAAAGCTGCCGCTGAGATTCTCCAGAGCGGAGAAGAGTTGCTCAGAGCCCAAACACTGATGAAGGACAGCAGCAACCAAGCTAACAAGCTAATGGTAAGTCCACCTTTCTTCTTCGGATCGATGTTTTTCACCAATAACTTGCTGTAATTCCAAAATCCTATCAAAATCACGTCCACCGTCCACATTCATTCTACTGTCTGGCACCTATTGGCCCTTTCTGACTGATCATATACAAGCACTTGGGTTCTATCATTTTTCCCGAAATGTAAATATATATATATATATATATGTGTGTGTGTGTGTGTGTATGTATGTGTGTGTGTATATATATATATATATATATGTATATATATACACGTAATAATATCATGACATTTTTAAAACAAGTATATTACCAAATGACATTTTCAGATTTGTGACTGCAGCTTACTAATGTTCTTTTATTTTTCCTACAATAATGAGTGTGTAGAGCCTTAATGCAACTCGTGGAGGGCCTCTCCTAGTCCACCTTGTGCAGGACTGTACTCTACCTAGCAGCTAAAAGGCATTTTATGCTTCATTTACCCATAAAGTAAAGCTGATAACCCGATTATTATTCTTAAGTTACTCTTTTCCGATATGCAACAATAAAGCATCAGTGTCAGATTAACTCCTCCAGAGCTGAAGAACCTCACCGCACATGATGTTTCAGTATTCATTCAGTACTTTTTTAAATTAGGTTGTTACATTCTGGTTTGAGTCATAATTGGGACATTATACATATAGATATAGATATTTATTTTTTCCATGAACACATTCATTGTTGGTCAAAAAAATCTTCTCTTTCCTTTAAGGATAAGTTGGTTTTCATGAAAATGCAGATCATCAAATGGATTTCAACCAAAAAGCCGTTATCAATGAAGACACCATCTCAAGGACAAGATACAGGAAGCAAAGACGACTCATTCACAGGCTACACGCTTGGAATTCAGATGGACAGAGATGACGCAGAGGACAAAATGAGAAAAGAGGACGTATCTCTGCAAATACTCATCCAGAACTATCAACAACCAGAAATATGTGGAGAGGGGCATTCAGTGCACAGCCAACGACGCTCAGACTCTGTTGCTGTTGAAATTAAAGAGCAGCAGAATGTTTTGTTGCAGATGCAGAGTGAAGGTCATGAAGAAACAGTCGAAGATGAACAGACGGAATTAGAAACAAACATAAAAGACATAATAAGAGCAGAAACTGAGATATTCAGCCTTAAGGAGGTGGAGGGAAATTTAAGGGAGCAAGTAGCGAATGCCATGGAGACTATGGACAAAAACAATCAAGAAATTAAAAGGATCATTTCAGAAATAAATGAGTTGCAGAGCCACGGACCAGAAATCAAAACTGAGCTGGAAAATTACATAAGCAAGAATGAAATTATGGAGCAAAGAGTGATTGGACACTTTGAAAAAACAGAATATGAAGAAAGCACAAATAGATCCACCGATGTCTTTGAACATAAAACACATGAATATGAGGAGCAGATGCAAGAAGATGAAGCCGCGTTGAGGCCCGATGTGACTACTGAGGTCGATATCACATCACGAATTAAAGACTCAAGAGAAGATCTGACAACACAGGCTGAAGAAGTGAGTGACCTAAGTACTAGAATCCAAAGACTGAAAGAAGAGATTCATAAAACAAAAGAAATTATTGGATTCATAGAAATCAATACTAAAAATCAGCCTCAACTCTATAAGACCACCAAAGAGCACAGACATAAAAATAGTGAAGCTGATGACTTGATACAGGACATGAAGGAATTCCAAGAACTTCTGAAAATTGTACAAACCACTATGAGAGTAAATGAAATGCATCTGAAAGACGAAATGTCCAGCATCAAAGCCATGAAATTTGCAGCCAAAAAACAGAAAAGAGAACTGGAACAAAGGTTAGAGGAAATTCTGAGAGAGAAAGATGAATTAAATATTTTCAAATTAAAAATGCAGAGTCAAACTGAGATGAGATTAAATAAACTAAAAAACCTTCAGAGTTCCATGAAAAAAATTACTGCAAGAAATGAAAAGAATAGTGAAAAGTTGGAGGTCGTGATGAAGGAGACCAACATAAAAATCCAAAGCTTAGATGATATGAACCGGATGATGAAGGGAACAAAACAAGGACTAGAAAACATTTGTATTTCCATAATGAAGGAGAAAGCAGTTCTTGAAAAGACAGTCAGAGAAATCAGGCAGCAAAGAGGTCGACAATCTGTGACTGAAAATGTTAAAAGAGATAACGGAGGTCTGGGAAAGGCTGTAGCTGACAGTGACCTGCAGAACTTCACCAAAATGGAAAAGGAAAAGGGAATAGAAGAACTGGAAAATGAAGTTCTCAGACTTAGATCAGACAACAAAGATCTAACTGATTACATAAAACAGATGATGGATATGTCAGTTCACACAAACACTGAAGACGAACAATTGAAAAACGAGAAAGAAAATATTGAGATGCTGCAGAAAAACATTCAGGTAGAACTGCAGAAACTGACACAAGCAAAAAAGCAGAGTGAGGCAAAAATACAAGAGATGAATGATTTAAGTCAAAATATCAATGACCAAAAATCTGAGCTAGATGAAAGTATGCAAATGTACAAAAGACAATTAAGAGAATTGGAAGTACTAAAAGTAGAACTTGAAGCACAAAAAAAAGAAAATATCCGGGCATTTAAAAATTGCCAGAGAAAAAAGGAGGAAGGTATAACAATATGGAATGAATTGAAAAAAGAAAGGGAAATAATGAAGAGAGAGATGAGAAAGAAAAGCAAAGAATTAGATCGTAGACTGGAAAAAACGATGAGAGAGAGGGATGAGTTAGAACTATTAAAGGTAAAGTTGCAACAACAGAAGAGGGAGCTGGAGGATGACAAGCAGAGTATCAAACTCAAGACATCTCTTATCACGAAAATGGAACAACAACATATGGAGGGAACCCAGGACCTGAAAAACATGAAGGAAAATGTTATTCAGGTTTTTGAAAAATTAAAAACAGAAGCAGAAATTCTGGAAGATGTAAAATCTCATTTGGTAAAACAAACAGAAGAAATGAAAATATTAAAACTTGAAAGCAAGATTGCGAGAGACAAACTGCTCAGAATAAAACACAAGTTAACCATGGGACTTAAAAACAAGATTTTACAAACAAACAGTGAAAAGGAACAGATGAAAATGGGGGATGATACCCAAAATCAAAGAAAAGATGTGGAAACTAGCCAGAAACAAATTAAAAAAGAAATAATGGAAGTGAAAATATCAAGATATGACTTAAAAATTGAAAAGAGGCAATGTCACCGGGGTCTCAAAAGATCAATTAATAAAGAAAAAGAATTAAAAACTAGATTGAAAAATAACAAAGCAGAAAAAGTTCGACTAAACAGAGAAAAACAGAAGCTGAAAAAAGAGCTCGACCAAAGGCTCGAGAGGATTCATATAGAGAGAGACGAACTGGAGATAATGAAATTACAGCTTCAAAGAGAAAAAAGGAAAATGATTGATGTTGGAATAACCAGGGAGATTGAAAAGGAAAGAAAATATCTGAAAAGAGAAAATGAGAAGCTCAATAACAACAAGTTAAAGTTAGAAATGACAAAAAATAACATACAAATCCAGTCTGATATGTTGTATCAAGTGATGAAAGACGGTAGAGACAAGTTAGAGAAGCTAAAGACTGAGCTGCAAGAGAAGACAGGGCAAGCAGACGGTCTATTGTTTGACATCAACAAACAGAACAGCATCATTAAAGATGTGATTCTTCAGGTTCAATCAGACAGACAGAAGCTTGTAATTGCTCTGAACACCATCACCTTGAAAGAAAGAGAACAACAAGTCAAAGAAAATGATCTCACAAAACTGCAACAAAAACTGGAAACCAGCAAGACTGCAGTGGCAGAAGAAAGACAAGGACTGGAGGAGCTGAAGGAACAACTCAGGAGAGCAAAACAAGACATTGAGAGAGAAAGAAAACAGCTGGAGGACATGAAGAACGTCATGGAAACCAGCAAGACTGCAGTGGCAGAAGAAAGACAAGAACTAGAGGAGCTGAAGGAGCAACTCAGGAAAGAAAAGCAAGACATTGAGAGTGAAAGAAAACAGCTGGAGGAAATGAAGAACGTCATGGAAATAAAACTGCAACAACAACTGGAAACCAGCAAGACTGCAGTGGCAGAAGAAAGACAAGGACTAGAGGAGCTGAAGGAGCGACTCAGTAGAGAAAAGCAAGACATTGAGAGTGAAAGAAAACAGCTGGAGGAAATGAAGAACGTCATGGAAACCAGCAAGACTGCAGTGGCAGAAGAAAGACAAGGACTAGAGGAGCTGAAGGAGCGACTCAGTAGAGAAAAGCAAGACATTGAGAGTGAAAGAAAACAGCTGGAGGAAATGAAGAACGTCATGGAAACCAGCAAGACTGCAGTGGCAGAAGAAAGACAAGAACTAGAGGAGCTTAAGGAACAACTCAGGGGAGAAAAGCAAGACATTGAGAGTGAAAGAAAACAGCTGGAGGACATGAAGAACATCATGGAAACCAGCAAGACTGCAGTGGCAGAAGAAAGACAAGAGCTGGAGGAGCTGAAGGAACAACTCAGGAGAGCAAAACAAGACATTGAGAGTGAAAGAAAACAGCTGGAGGAAATGAAGAACGTCATGGAAACAAAACTGCAACAAGAAATGGAAACCAGCAAGACTGCAGTGGCAGAAGAAAGACAAGGACTGGAGGAGCTGAAGGAAAAACTCAGGAGATCAAAACAAGACACTGAGAGTGAAAGAAAACAGCTGGAGGAAATGAAGAACATCATGGAAACAAAACTGCAACAAGAAATGGAAACCAGCAAGACTGCAGTGGCAGAAGAAAGACAAGAGCTGGAGGAGCTGAAGGAAAAACTCAGGAGATCAAAACAAGACGTTGAGAGTGAAAGAAAACAGCTGGAGGACATGAAGAACGCCATGGAAACCAGCAAGACTGCAGTGGCAGAAGAAAGACAAGAACTAGAGGAGCTGAAGGAGCGACTCAGTAGAGAAAAGCAAGACATTGAGAGTGAAAGAAAACAGCTGGAGGAAATGAAGAACGTCATGGAAACCAGCAAGACTGCAGTGGCAAAAGAAAGACAAGAGCTTGAGGAGCTGAAGGAAAAACTCAGGAGATCAAAACAAGACATTGAGAGTGAAAGAAAACAGCTGGAGGACATGAAGAACGTCATGGACAGAGACAGAGAAGGCTTACTAAGTGAAAAGAACAGAATGGAAGTTGAATGGGCGGAAATAATAAAGAGAGAAGATCAGCTGCAGAAAATAGTGATGTCGGTAAAGAGCCTGAGAGACAAACTTGAAGAGATGAAAGAAAGGTTACGTGAAAACCTGAATACCAAATTGGAAAAGATGCAACAAAATAATGACAATTTACTGTTGATGGCCAATGAATGTGAGCACAAGCTCACAGAACTAAATAGTTGCATGGAAAACGCCAGATCATGTGTGGACTTATTCCAGAGGGAAAAGGAAAGCCTGATAAGTACAATGTCAAATATGTTCATCCAGACACAATCCATGAAAACTCAATGGAAGCAAAAGTTGGACTTAGAAAATCAAACTCTTTGTGTCTTGAAGAAGCAAATTGAAGACGAAAGAAATGATGTGAACAGAGAAAATGAGAAGCTCACTGAAAACAGGTTGAAGTTAGAAATGACAAACAATAACATACAAATCCAGTCTGATATGTTGTATCAAGTTATGAAAGAGGGTAAAGACAAATTAGAGAAGTTAAAGACTGAGCTGCAAGAGAAGACAGGGCAAGCAGACAGTCTGTTGTTTGACATCAACACACAGAAAAGCATCATTAAAGATGTGATTCTTCAGGTTCAATCAGACAGACAGAAGCTTGTAATTGCTCTGAACACCATCACCTTGAAAGAAAGAGAACAACAAGTCAAAGAAAATGATCTCACAAAACTGCAACAACAACTGGAAACCACCAAGACTGCAGTGGCAGAAGAAAGACAAGGACTGGAGGAGCTGAAGGAAAAACTCAGGAGATCAAAACAAGATGTTGAGAGTGAAAGAAAACAGCTGGAGGACATGAAGAACGTCATGGAAACCAGCAAGACTGCAGTGGCAGAAGAAAGACAAGAACTAGAGGAGCTTAAGGAACACCTCAGGAGAGAAAAGCAAGACATTGAGATTGAAAGAAAACAGCTGGAGGAAATGAAGAACGTCATGGAAACCAGCAAGACTGCAGTGGCAGAAGAAAGACAAGAACTAGAGGAGCTGAAGGAGCAACTCAGGAAAGAAAAGCAAGACATTGAGAGTGAAAGAAAACAGCTGGAGGACATGAAGAACGTCATGGAAACCAGCAAGACTGCAGTGGCAGAAGAAAGACAAGAGCTTGAGGTGCTGAAGGAACAACTCAGGAGAGCAAAACAAGACATTGTGAGTGAAAGAAAACAGCTGGAGGACATGAAGAACGTCATGGAAACCAGCAAGACTGCAGTGGCAGAAGAAAGACAAGAGCTTGAGGAGCTGAAGGAACAACTCAGGAGAGCAAAACAAGACATTGAGAGTGAAAGAAAACAGCTGGAGGACATGAAGAACGTCATGGACAGAGACAGAGAAGGTTTACTAAGTGAAAAGAACAGAATGGAAGTTGAATGGGCGGAAATAATAAAGAGAGAAGATCAGCTGCAGAAAATAGTGATGTCGGTAAAGAGCCTGAGAGACAAACTTGAAGAGATGAAAGAAAGGTTACGTGAAAACCTGAATACCAAATTGGAAAAGATGCAACAAGATAATGACAATTTACTGTTGATGGCCAATGAATGTGAGCACAAGCTCACAGAACTAAATAGTTGCATGGAAAACGCCAGATCATGTGTGGACTTATTCCAGAGGGAAAAGGAAGACCTGATAAGTACAATGTCAAATATGTTCATCCAGACACAATCCATGAAAACTCAATGGAAGCAAAAGTTGGACTTAGAAAATCAAACTCTTCGTGTCTTGAAGAAGCAAATTGAAGACGAAAGAAATGATGTGAACAGAGAAAATGAGAAGCTCACTGAAAACAGGTTGAAGTTAGAAATGACAAACAATAACATACAAATCCAGTCTGATATGTTGTATCAAGTTATGAAAGAGGGTAAAGACAAATTAGAGAAGTTAAAGACTGAGCTGCAAGAGAAGACAGGGCAAGCAGACAGTCTGTTGTTTGACATCAACACACAGAAAAGCATCATTAAAGATGTGATTCTTCAGGTTCAATCAGACAGACAGAAGCTTGTAATTGCTCTGAACACCATCACCTTGAAAGAAAGAGAACAACAAGTCAAAGAAAATGATCTCACAAAACTGCAACAACAACTGGAAACCAGCAAGACTGCAGTGGCAGAAGAAAGACAAGGACTGGAGGAGCTGAAGGAAAAACTCAGGAGATCAAAACAAGATGTTGAGAGTGAAAGAAAACAGCTGGAGGAAATGAAGAACGTCATGGAAACCAGCAAGACTGCAGTGGCAGAAGAAAGACAAGAACTAGAGGAGCTTAAGGAACAACTCAGGGGAGAAAAGCAAGACATTGAGATTGAAAGAAAACAGCTGGAGGAAATGAAGAACGTCATGGAAACCAGCAAGACTGCAGTGGCAGAAGAAAGACAAGAGCTGGAGGAGCTGAAGGAACAACTCAGGAGAGCAAAACAAGACATTGAGAGTGAAAGAAAACAGCTGGAGGACATGAAGAACGTCATGGACAGAGACAGAGAAGGCTTACTAAGTGAAAAGAACAGAATGGAAGTTGAATGGGCGGAAATAATAAAGAGAGAAGATCAACTGCAGAAAATAGTGATGTCGGTAAAGAGCCTGAGAGACAAACTTGAAGAGATGAAAGAAAGGTTACGTGAAAACCTGAATACCAAATTGGAAAAGATGCAACAAAATAATGACAATTTACTGTTGATGGCCAATGAATGTGAGCACAAGCTCACAGAACTAAATAGTTGCATGGAAAACGCCAGATCATGTGTGGACTTATTCCAGAGGGAAAAGGAAGACCTGATAAGTACAATGTCAAATATGTTCATCCAGACACAATCCATGAAAACTCAATGGAAGCAAAAGTTGGACTTAGAAAATCAAACTCTTCGTGTCTTGAAGAAGCAAATTGAAGATGAAAGAAATGATGTGAACAGAGAAAATGAGAAGCTCACTGAAAACAGGTTGAAGTTAGAAATGACAAACAATAACATACAAATCCAGTCTGATATGTTGTATCAAGTTATGAAAGAGGGTAAAGACAAATTAGAGAAGTTAAAGACTGAGCTGCAAGAGAAGACAGGGCAAGCAGACAGTCTGTTGTTTGACATCAACACACAGAACAGCATCATTAAAGATGTGATTCTTCAGGTTCAATCAGACAGAGAGAAGCTTGTAATTGCTCTGAACACCATCACCTTGAAAGAAAGAGAACAACAAGTCAAAGAAAATGATCTCACAAAACTGCAACAACAACTGGAAACCAGCAAGACTGCAGTGGCAGAAGAAAGACAAGGACTGGAGGAGCTGAAGGAAAAACTCAGGAGAGCAAAACAAGATGTTGAGAGTGAAAGAAAACAGCTGGAGGAAATGAAGAACGTCATGGAAACAAAACTGCAACAAGAAATGGAAACCAGCAAGACTGCAGTGGCAGAAGAAAGACAAGAACTGGAGGAGCTGAAGGAAAAACTCAGGAGATCAAAACAAGACATTGAGAGAGAAAGAAAACAGCTGGAGGAAATGAAGAATGTCATGGAAACAAAACTGCAACAAGAAATGGAAACCAGCAAGACTGCAGTGGCAGAAGAAAGACAAGAACTGGAGGAGCTGAAGGAAAAACTCAGGAGATCAAAACAAGACATTGAGAGTGAAAGAAAACAGCTGGAGGAAATGAAGAACATCATGGAAACAAAACTGCAACAAGAAATGGAAACCAGCAAGACTGCAGTGGCAGAAGAAAGACAAGAACTAGAGGAGCTTAAGGAACAACTCAGGGGAGAAAAGCAAGACATTGAGAGTGAAAGAAAACAGCTGGAGGACATGAAGAACGTCATGGAAACCAGCAAGACTGCAGTGGCAGAAGAAAGACAAGAGCTGGAGGAGCTGAAGGAACAACTCAGGAGAGCAAAACAAGACATTGAGAGTGAAGGAAAACAGCTGGAGGACATGAAGAACGTCATGGAAACCAGCAAGACTGCAGTGGCAGAGGAAAGACAAGAGCTGGAGGAGCTGAAGGAACAACTCAGGAGAGCAAAACAAGACATTGAGAGTGAAAGAAAACAGCTGGAGGACATGAAGAACGTCATGGACAGAGACAGAGAAGGCTTACTAAGTGAAAAGAACAGAATGGAAGTTGAATGGGCGGAAATAATAAAGAGAGAAGATCAGCTGCAGAAAATAGTGATGTCGGTAAAGAGCCTGAGAGACAAACTTGAAGAGATGAAAGAAAGGTTACGTGAAAACCTGAATACCAAATTGGAAAAGATGCAACAAAATAATGACAATTTACTGTTGATGGCCAATGAATGTGAGCACAAGCTCACAGAACTAAATAGTTGCATGGAAAACGCCAGATCATGTGTGGACTTATTCCAGAGGGAAAAGGAAGGCCTGATAAGTACAATGTCAAATATGTTCATCCAGACACAATCCATGAAAACTCAATGGAAGCAAAAGTTGGACTTAGAAAATCAAACTCTTTGTGTCTTGAAGAAGCAAATTGAAGATGAAAGAAATGATGTGAACAGAGAAAATGAGAAGCTCACTGAAAACAGGTTGAAGTTAGAAATGACAAACAATAACATACAAATCCAGTCTGATATGTTGTATCAAGTTATGAAAGAGGGTAAAGACAAATTAGAGAAGTTAAAGACTGAGCTGCAAGAGAAGACAGGGCAAGCAGACAGTCTGTTGTTTGACATCAACACACAGAACAGCATCATTAAAGATGTGATTCTTCAGGTTCAATCAGACAGACAGAAGCTTGTAATTGCTCTGAACACCATCACCTTGAAAGAAAGAGAACAACAAGTCAAAGAAAATGATCTCACAAAACTGCAACAACAACTGGAAACCAGCAAGACTGCAGTGGCAGAAGAAAGACAAGGACTGGAGGAGCTGAAGGAACAACTCAGGAGAGCAAAACAAGACATTGAGAGAGAAAGAAAACAGCTGGAGGAAATGAAGAACGTCATGGAAACAAAACTGCAACAAGAAATGGAAACCAGCAAGACTGCAGTGGCAGAAGAAAGACAAGAACTGGAGGAGCTGAAGGAAAAACTCAGGAGATCAAAACAAGACATTGAGAGTGAAGGAAAACAGCTGGAGGAAATGAAGAACGTCATGGAAAGCAGCAAGACTGCAGTGGCAGAAGAACGACAAGAGCTGGAGGACCTGAAGGAACAACTCAGGAGATCAAAACAAGATGTTGAGAGTGAAAGAAAACAGCTGGAGGAAATGAAGAACGTCATGGAAACCAGCAAGACTGCAGTGGCAGAAGAAAGACAAGAACTAGAGGAGCTTAAGGAACAACTCAGGGGAGAAAAGCAAGACATTGAGATTGAAAGAAAACAGCTGGAGGAAATGAAGAACGTCATGGAAACCAGCAAGACTGCAGTGGCAGAAGAAAGACAAGAGCTGGAGGAGCTGAAGGAACAACTCAGGAGAGCAAAACAAGACATTGAGAGTGAAAGAAAACAGCTGGAGGACATGAAGAACGTCATGGACAGAGACAGAGAAGGCTTACTAAGTGAAAAGAACAGAATGGAAGTTGAATGGGCGGAAATAATAAAGAGAGAAGATCACTGCAGAAATAGTGATGTCGGTAAAGAGCCTGAGAGACAAACTTGAAGAGATGAAAGAAAGGTTACGTGAAAACCTGAATACCAAATTGGAAAAGATGCAACAAAATAATGACAATTTACTGTTGATGGCCAATGAATGTGAGCACAAGCTCACAGAACTAAATAGTTGCATGGAAAACGCCAGATCATGT
>NC_042299.1:1788752-1986000 GCF_901000725.2 Takifugu rubripes | reverse complement strand
AGAAAGACATTGAGAGTGAAAGAAAACAGCTGGAGGAAATGAAGAACGTCATGGAAAACAGCAAGACTGCAGTGGCAGAAGAAAGACAAGAATGGAGGAGCTGAAGGAAAAACTCAGGAGAGCAAAACAAGACATTGAGAGTGAAAAAAACAGTGGAGGACATGAAGAACGTCATGGAAACAAAACTGCAACAAGAAATGGAAACCAGCAAGACTGCAGTGGCAGAAGAAAGACAAGGACTGGAGGAGCTGAAGGAAAAACTCAGGAGATCAAAACAAGACATTGAGAGTGAAAGAAAAACAGAGGAGGAAATGAAGAACGTCACTGGAAACCAGCAAGACTGCAGTGGCAGAAGAAAGACAAGAACTGGAGGAGCTGAAGGAACAACTCAGGAGATCAAAACAAGACGTTGAGAGTGAAAGAAAACAGCTGGAGTACATGAAGAATGCCATGGAAACCAGCAAGACTGCAGTGGCAAAGAAAGACAAGAGCTGGAGGAGCTGAAGGAACAACTCAGGAGAGCAAAACAAGACATTGAGAGTGAAAGAAAACAGCTGGAGGAAATGAAGAACGTCATGGAAACAAAACTGCAACAAGAAATGGAAACCAGCAAGACTGCAGTGGCAGAAGAAAGACAAGGACTGGAGGAGCTGAAGGAACAACTCAGGAGATCAAAACAAGACATTGAGAGTGAAAGAAAACAGCTGGAGGAAATGAAGAACATCATGGAAACAAAACTGCAACAAGAAATGGAAAGCAGCAAGACTGCAGTGGCAGAAGAAAGACAAGAACTGGAGGTGCTGAAGGAACAACTCAGGAGAACAAAACAAGACATTGAGAATGAAAGAAAACAGCTGGAGGAAATGAAGAACGTCATGGAAACCAGCAAGACTGCAGTGGCAGAAGAAAGACAAGAACTGGAGGAGCTGAAGGAACAACTCAGGAGATCAAAACAAGACGTTGAGAGTGAAAGAAAACAGCTGGAGGACATGAAGAATGCCATGGAAACCAGCAAGACTGCTGTGGCAAAAGAAAGACAAGAGCTGGAGGAGCTGAAGGAACAACTCAGGAGAGAAAAGCAAGACATTGAGAGTGAAAGAAAACAGCTGGAGGAAATGAAGAACGTCATGGAAACCAGCAAGACTGCAGTGGCAGAAGAAAGACAAGGACTGGAGGAGCTGAAGGAAAAACTCAGGAGATCAAAACAAGATGTTGAGAGACAAAGAAAACAGCTGAAGGAAATGAAGAACGTCATGGAAACCAGCAAGACTGCAGTGGCAGAAGAAAGACAAGAACTAGAGGAGCTTAAGGAACACCTCAGGAGAGAAAAGCAAGACATTGAGAGTGAAAGAAAACAGCTGGAGGAAATGAAGAACGTCATGGAAAACAGCAAGACTTCAGTGGCAGAAGAAAGACAAGAACTAGAGGAGCTGAAGGAGCGACTCAGTAGAGAAAAGCAAGACATTGAGAGTGAAAGAAAACAGCTGGAGGAAATGAAGAACGTCATGGAAACCAGCAAGACTGCAGTGGCAAAAGAAAGACAAGAGCTTGAGGAGCTGAAGGAACAACTCAGGAGAGCAAAACAAGACATTGAGAGTGAAAGAAAACAGCTGGAGGACATGAAGAATGCCATGGACAGAGACAGAGAAGGTTTACTAAGTGAAAAGAACAGAATGGAAGTTGAATGGGCGGAAATAATAAAGAGAGAAGATCAGCTGCAGAAAATAGTGATGTCGGTAAAGAGCCTGAGAGACAAACTTGAAGAGATGAAAGAAAGGTTACGTGAAAACCTGAATACCAAATTGGAAAAGATGCAACAAGATAATGACAATTTACTGTTGATGGCCAATGAATGTGAGCACAAGCTCACAGAACTAAATAGTTGCATGGAAAACGCCAGATCATGTGTGGACTTATTCCAGAGGGAAAAGGAAAGCCTGATAAGTACAATGTCAAATATGTTCATCCAGACACAATCCATGAAAACTCAATGGAAGCAAAAGTTGGACTTAGAAAATCAAACTCTTTGTGTCTTGAAGAAGCAAATTGAAGACGAAAGAAATGATGTGAACAGAGAAAATGAGAAGCTCACTGAAAACAGGTTGAAGTTAGAAATGACAAACAATAACATACAAATCCAGTCTGATATGTTGTATCAAGTTATGAAAGAGGGTAAAGACAAATTAGAGAAGTTAAAGACTGAGCTGCAAGAGAAGACAGGGCAAGCAGACAATCTATTGTTTGACATCAACACACAGAACAGCATCATTAAAGATGTGATTCTTCAGGTTCAATCAGACAGAGAGAAGCTTGTAATTGCTCTGAACACCATCACCTTGAAAGAAAGAGAACAACAAGTCAAAGAAAATGATCTCACAAAACTGCAACAACAACTGGAAACCAGCAAGACTGCTGTGGCAAAAGAAAGACAAGAGCTGGAGGAGCTGAAGGAACAACTCAGGAGAGAAAAGCAAGACATTGAGAGTGAAAGAAAACAGCTGGAGGAAATGAAGAACGTCATGGAAACCAGCAAGACTGCAGTGGCAGAAGAAAGACAAGAGCTGGAGGAGCTGAAGGAACAATTCAGGAGATCAAACAAGATGTTGAGAGTGAAAGAAAACAGCTGGAGGACATGAAGAACATCATGGAAACAAAATTGCAACAAGAAATGGAAACCAGCAAGACTGCAGTGGCAGAAGAAAGACAAGGACTGGAGGAGCTGA
Organism: Takifugu rubripes; assembly: GCF_901000725.2. Taxonomy (NCBI): domain Eukaryota; kingdom Metazoa; phylum Chordata; class Actinopteri; order Tetraodontiformes; family Tetraodontidae; genus Takifugu; species Takifugu rubripes. The sequence goes on along the minus strand of NC_042299.1, from coordinate 1,983,277 downwards.
AGGAGCAACTCAGAAAAGAAAAGAAAGACATTGAGAGTGAAAGAAAACAGCTGGAGGAAATGAAGAACGTCATGGAAAACAGCAAGACTGCAGTGGCAGAAGAAAGACAAGAACTGGAGGAGCTGAAGGAAAAACTCAGGAGAGCAAAACAAGATGTTGAGAGTGAAAGAAAACAGCTGGAGGACATGAAGAACATCATGGAAACAAAATTGCAACAAGAAATGGAAACCAGCAAGACTGCAGTGGCAGAAGAAAGACAAGAACTGGAGGAGCTGAAGGAACAACTCAGGAGATCAAAACAAGATGTTGAGAGTGAAAGAAAACAGCTGGAGGACATGAAGAACATCATGGAAACAAAATTGCAACAAGAAATGGAAACCAGCAAGACTGCAGTGGCAGAAGAAAGACAAGAACTGGAGGAGCTGAAGGAACAACTCAGGAGATCAAAACAAGATGTTGAGAGTGAAAGAAAACAGCTGGAGGACATGAAGAATGCCATGGAAACCAGCAAGACTGCTGTGGCAAAAGAAAGACAAGAGCTGGAGGAGCTGAAGGAACAACTCAGGAGAGAAAAGCAAGACATTGAGAGTGAAAGAAAACAGCTGGTGGAAATGAAGAACGTCATGGAAACCAGCAAGACTGCAGTGGCAGAAGAAAGACAAGAACTAGAGGAGCTTAAGGAACACCTCAGGAGAGAAAAGCAAGACATTGAGATTGAAAGAAAACAGCTGGAGGAAATGAAGAACGTCATGGAAACCAGCAAGACTGCAGTGACAGAAGAAAGACAAGAACTAGAGGAGCTGAAGGAGCAACTCAGGAAAGAAAAGAAAGACATTGAGAGTGAAAGAAAACAGCTGGAGGAAATGAAGAACGTCATGGAAAACAGCAAGACTGCAGTGGCAGAAGAAAGACAAGAGCTGGAGGAGCTGAAGGAACAATTCAGGAGATCAAAACAAGATGTTGAGAGTGAAAGAAAACAGCTGGAGGACATGAAGAACATCATGGAAACAAAATTGCAACAAGAAATGGAAACCAGCAAGACTGCAGTGGCAGAAGAAAGACAAGGACTGGAGGAGCTGAAGGAGCAACTCAGGAAAGAAAAGAAAGACATTGAGAGTGAAAGAAAACAGCTGGAGGAAATGAAGAACGTCATGGAAAACAGCAAGACTGCAGTGGCAGAAGAAAGACAAGAACTGGAGGAGCTGAAGGAAAAACTCAGGAGAGCAAAACAAGACATTGAGAGTGAAAGAAAACAGCTGGAGGACATGAAGAACGTCATGGAAACAAAACTGCAACAAGAAATGGAAACCAGCAAGACTGCAGTGGCAGAAGAAAGACAAGAGCTGGAGGAGCTGAAGGAACAACTCAGGAGATCAAAACAAGACATTGAGAGTGAAAGAAAACAGCTGGAGGACATGAAGAATGCCATGGAAACCAGCAAGACTGCAGTGGCAAAAGAAGGACAAGAGCTGGAGGAGCTGAAGGAACAACTCAGGAGAGCAAAACAAGACATTGAGAGTGAAAGAAAACAGCTGGAGGAAATGAAGAACGTCATGGAAACAAAACTGCAACAAGAAATGGAAACCAGCAAGGACTGCAGTGGCAGAAGAAAGACAAGGACTGGAGGAGCTGAAGGAAAAACTCAGGAGATCAAAACAAGACATTGAGAGTGAAAGAAAACAGCTGGAGGACATGAAGAATGTCATGGAAACCAGCAAGACTGCAGTGGCAGAAGAAAGACAAGAACTAGAGGAGCTGAAGGAGCGACTCAGGAAAGAAAAGAAAGACATTGAGAGTGAAAGAAAACAGCTGGAGGAAATGAAGAACGTCATGGAAACAAAACTGCAACAAGAAATGGAAACCAGCAAGACTGCAGTGGCAAAAGAAAGACAAGAGCTGGAGGAGCTGAAGGAACAACTCAGGAGAGCAAAACAAGACATTGAGAGTGAAAGAAAACAGCTGGAGGAAATGAAGAACGTCATGGAAACAAAACTGCAACAAGAAATGGAAACCAGCAAGACTGCAGTGGCAGAAGAAAGACAAGAACTGGAGGAGCTGAAGGAACAACTCAGGAGATCAAAACAAGACATTGAGAGTGAAAGAAAACAGCTGGAGGACATGAAGAACGTCATGGAAACCAGCAAGACTGCAGTGGCAGAAGAAAGACAAGAACTAGAGGAGCTTAAGGAACACCTCAGGAGAGAAAAGCAAGACATTGAGATTGAAAGAAAACAGCTGGAGGAAATGAAGAACGTCATGGAAACCAGCAAGACTGCAGTGACAGAAGAAAGACAAGAACTAGAGGAGCTGAAGGAGCAACTCAGGAAAGAAAAGAAAGACATTGAGAGTGAAAGAAAACAGCTGGAGGAAATGAAGAACGTCATGGAAAACAGCAAGACTGCAGTGGCAGAAGAAAGACAAGAGCTGGAGGAGCTGAAGGAACAATTCAGGAGATCAAAACAAGATGTTGAGAGTGAAAGAAAACAGCTGGAGGACATGAAGAACATCATGGAAACAAAATTGCAACAAGAAATGGAAACCAGCAAGACTGCAGTGGCAGAAGAAAGACAAGGACTGGAGGAGCTGAAGGAGCAACTCAGGAAAGAAAAGAAAGACATTGAGAGTGAAAGAAAACAGCTGGAGGAAATGAAGAACGTCATGGAAACCAGCAAGACTGCAGTGACAGAAGAAAGACAAGAACTAGAGGAGCTGAAGGAGCAACTCAGGAGAGCAAAACAAGACATTGAGAGTGAAAGAAAACAGCTGGAGGAAATGAAGAACGTCATGGAAACAAAACTGCAACAAGAAATGGAAACCAGCAAGACTGCAGTGGCAGAAGAAAGACAAGGACTGGAGGAGCTGAAGGAAAAACTCAGGAGATCAAAACAAGACATTGAGAGTGAAAGAAAACAGCTGGAGGAAATGAAGAACGTCATGGAAACCAGCAAGACTGCAGTGACAGAAGAAAGACAAGAACTAGAGGAGCTGAAGGAGCAACTCAGGAAAGAAAAGAAAGACATTGAGAGTGAAAGAAAACAGCTGGAGGAAATGAAGAACGTCATGGAAAACAGCAAGACTGCAGTGGCAGAAGAAAGACAAGAGCTGGAGGAGCTGAAGGAACAACTCAGGAGATCAAAACAAGACATTGAGAGTGAAAGAAAACAGCTGGAGGACATGAAGAATGCCATGGAAACCAGCAAGACTGCAGTGGCAAAAGAAGGACAAGAGCTGGAGGAGCTGAAGGAACAACTCAGGAGAGCAAAACAAGACATTGAGAGTGAAAGAAAACAGCTGGAGGAAATGAAGAACGTCATGGAAAACAGCAAGACTGCAGTGGCAGAAGAAAGACAAGAGCTGGAGGAGCTGAAGGAACAATTCAGGAGATCAAAACAAGATGTTGAGAGTGAAAGAAAACAGCTGGAGGACATGAAGAACATCATGGAAACAAAATTGCAACAAGAAATGGAAACCAGCAAGACTGCAGTGGCAGAAGAAAGACAAGAACTGGAGGAGCTGAAGGAAAAACTCAGGAGAGCAAAACAAGACATTGAGAGTGAAAGAAAACAGCTGGAGGACATGAAGAATGCCATGGAAACCAGCAAGACTGCAGTGGCAAAAGAAGGACAAGAGCTGGAGGAGCTGAAGGAACAACTCAGGAGAGCAAAACAAGACATTGAGAGTGAAAGAAAACAGCTGGAGGAAATGAAGAACGTCATGGAAACAAAACTGCAACAAGAAATGGAAACCAGCAAGACTGCAGTGGCAGAAGAAAGACAAGGACTGGAGGAGCTGAAGGAAAAACTCAGGAGATCAAAACAAGACATTGAGAGTGAAAGAAAACAGCTGGAGGACATGAAGAATGTCATGGAAACCAGCAAGACTGCAGTGGCAGAAGAAAGACAAGAACTAGAGGAGCTGAAGGAGCGACTCAGGAAAGAAAAGAAAGACATTGAGAGTGAAAGAAAACAGCTGGAGGAAATGAAGAACGTCATGGAAACAAAACTGCAACAAGAAATGGAAACCAGCAAGACTGCAGTGGCAAAAGAAAGACAAGAGCTGGAGGAGCTGAAGGAACAACTCAGGAGAGCAAAACAAGACATTGAGAGTGAAAGAAAACAGCTGGAGGAAATGAAGAACGTCATGGAAACAAAACTGCAACAAGAAATGGAAACCAGCAAGACTGCAGTGGCAGAAGAAAGACAAGGACTGGAGGAGCTGAAGGAAAAACTCAGGAGATCAAAACAAGACGTTGAGAGTGAAAGAAAACAGCTGGAGGAAATGAAGAACGTCATGGAAACCAGCAAGACTGCAGTGGCAGAAGAAAGACAAGAGCTGGAGGAGCTGAAGGAACAACTCAGGAGATCAAAACAAGACGTTGAGAGTGAAAGAAAACAGCTGGAGTACATGAAGAATGCCATGGAAACCAGCAAGACTGCAGTGGCAAAAGAAAGACAAGAGCTGGAGGAGCTGAAGGAACAACTCAGGAGAGCAAAACAAGACATTGAGAGTGAAAGAAAACAGCTGGAGGAAATGAAGAACGTCATGGAAACAAAACTGCAACAAGAAATGGAAACCAGCAAGACTGCAGTGGCAGAAGAAAGACAAGGACTGGAGGAGCTGAAGGAACAACTCAGGAGATCAAAACAAGACATTGAGAGTGAAAGAAAACAGCTGGAGGAAATGAAGAACATCATGGAAACAAAACTGCAACAAGAAATGGAAACCAGCAAGACTGCAGTGGCAGAAGAAAGACAAGAACTGGAGGTGCTGAAGGAACAACTCAGGAGAACAAAACAAGACATTGAGAGTGAAAGAAAACAGCTGGAGGACATGAAGAACGTCACGGACAGAGACAGAGAAGTCTTACTAAGTGAAAAGAACAGAATAGAAGTTGAATGGGCAGAAATTAAAGCCATGAATGAAAGAGAAGAAGAATTCAAAGAATTACATCTTAATAATAGTCTAACAATGTCTAAAGAATCAAGCCAAAAAGAAGATTTTGATCCCAGTCTAGCCAAAATTCTACATTTAATTGAAAGAAACAGAATTAATCTTCAAATCTTTCTTGAAAAAACAAATGCAGGTTTTAAATTGAATTTGGACAAACTAATAGAAGAAATCAAGTCTACGCTTGATTTTAATGCAGCTTTGCAACGAAGGTGTGATGAGATTATTGAAGAGAAAAATAGGATCGCCTCTTACTGTAACATCCTCAAAAAAGAGAGGCAACCTTTGCTGAAAGTAAAGGTTGACGAAGCAATACAAACTGAATTTGGGAGTGAACCATTATTGGTGGAAAAGCTCCCAGAAAAGCAAGTTTTGTCTGACTGTGTTGAGGACAGAGTGGAGTATAACAGGTTTATGACAACGGATAAGGCAGGATCAAAGGAGGATGATTGTTTGGATGGGACATTATTCAAAAGAGATTCTTTTGTTACAATGTGGAAAGAGACCAAAGCTGAACGCAAGGACATTGATTCCATGAAGCGTCGAAGTCAAGAGATGAAAAGCAATCTGGAAAAACGACTGAAGGTTGTCAATGACTTTATTAAGAGATCATGGTTAAGCAAAGCAGAGGAATATAAAAAGAGAACATTTCAGAGTGACCTCACAAGTGGCTGCAAAACTCTCAATCAAAAACACGCAGAGCTCCAACAACTTAAGGCTCAGTTGCTCCATGAAATTGACAAACTCCAGGGAAAAGAAACAATGTATGGAAAAATTCCAGTAAGTGACAAAGCCAATCAAACCGTCCAGTTGGATGCACCTAGTTTGAATGCAAAAGTTCCACTAAGTGCACAAAGTTCTGGAGGAATAGTTCCAGAAGGACAACTGTCTCCAGCGATGAACAGTGGACTCTTCGGTCAGCTCAGGCGCTACTGCTATCGCTGCTGTTGCCATTGCTGTGCCTGCTGTAAGCAGGTGGACACGGAAGAACAATGAGAGTCCTCAAATGTTGCTTCCAAAATATTTACTTTCCTGCTCTTTAAAACGTTAAAAAGCATTTCTCACGCTTATTTCATATGAAGACATTGAATTAGATTAGATTAGATTCAACTTTATTGTCATTACACATGTCACAAGTACAAGGCAACGAAATGCAGTTAGCATCTAACCAGAAGTGCTTAAGTAGCAAATAAAACTGTGATGGGGTATAAACAATATATACACCTGAATTACCTGCACAGACTATAATATCAGGCTTCCCTTTGTATTCCTTTTTGAATTTATGTTTGCTGTTGTGTGGTTTCAATATTCTCTACTGAGTTCTGATACATGTTAATGCAAAAACCTCAACTTTGTCTGTCAAATAAACTCAATTTTCCTAGAATTTATTGTACGTTTGTATGGACTCACAATATTTAGTGTGTTGCCTGAACAAGTCGCACCTCCACTTTAGATTCTAAACTTTATTACGATTTGTAAACCTCATTATTATTACTAGATTTTATGATCACCACTATTATTATTATAATTTTACTTATGTCATTATGGTCATATCACAAGTACAAGTGTGAACTTCCACATCACACTAACTTCTAACGTCGACTTGAAGCAGGTCATCGAACAAGGTTACATATTTGGTGGAAGACTCAGGAACAGAACTTTGTCTTCTTTGAAGAGACTTAGGTATTTCTTTACAGGTATTGCTTTAGAGACAGAAAAACAAATTTGACAAGAATAATCCTTAATAAGAGTGAATATTTTTCTGACGAGTGTATGAGTGATGTGTTGTCTAGTGATGCTAAATAAATAAAAATTGATTGACCGATTGAAAAGACTCCAGGATTTCTCCATTATAACAGTTGATCCGTTCATATTCAAGATTCAAGATTTACTTTATTCATCTCCGTAGAGAAATTGAATTATAATAGCAGCCTACACATGGAGGAATATAACTATAGTGTATAGGCACAAATGGCAGCAGGTGTATTTACAAAGTATAGAATAGAATAAATAAAATACAAATAAGATTAGAACCTGGGCATACATATAAAGACAAGAATAAATTATAAGCATATTTACAAAAGTAAATATGTAAGCTGATGCATACATCCAGTCAAGAGAGCACAGCTCTGACAGAGAAGAATGAATTATACAGTGTAATGGCAGACGGCAGGAATGACTTCCTGTACCGTTCCTTAGAGCAGCGAGTCTGCAGGAGTCTGTTGCTGAAGCTGCTTCTCAATTTGTCCACTGTGTTATGGAGGGGGTGGGAGGGATTGTCCATGATTGTCCGCAGTTTCAACACCATCCTGTCCCTCACCACCTCATCCAAGTTTGCAAGTTTACAGCCAACAACAGACCCTGCCTTTTTGATGAGTTTGTTAAGTCTGTTGGCATCCTTTGCTTTAATGCCTGCACCCCAGCACACTGCAGCAAAGAAGATGGTGCTAGCCATGACAGACTGGTAGAACATGTGGAGCATCCTGCTGCAAACACTGAAGGACCTGAGTCTCCTGAGGAAATAGAGTCTGCTCATGGCCTTCTTGTAGAAGGCCATATCTTTCCAATTGATGGTGAAGATGTCATTTTTCAGCCAGCTTCTGTGTTCTCCATTTGCCTGTCTTGTTAGGAACGCCATCTGAGGCAGTAGTTGTCTTATCATTGGTGGCTCAGGTGCTGGAACTCATGACATTCAGCATGTTTCCAAAGAAGCTGCGTCTTTTTTAGGACGGTTTAAACAGGCCAGGCTCTGAACTTGAAGATATTCTTGAAAAAGGATATGAATTCATTCTTTTCTTGGCAAGCTTGCAGATGTTTCATGGTGCTTTTGATGATGGAATCGTACTGCCAGTCTAACACAAAGTTTAGCCTTATCCAGCCTTTCCTCCCCATCTTCTCGCGCAGCTCTTTGAACACAGCCTTGACAGTTAGTCTGATGTGGTCTTCAGTTATTGTGAAGGGAATATCCACACTTGCGAATTCTTTCATGAGCATTATCTTCATTTTGGAGATGATGTCGTTCAGTGTCTTTGCAGGCACATGAGGCAACAGATTGCCCAAAATTTCGCAAGTAAGTTGTACTGCCAGGTTATTGGAAATGCGGTTCCTCTCTTCAAATGGATCTAAGGAGGGTAGAAGGCTGTCTGCATCGTCTTCATCACTTTCACTGGTGAGGCTTTCTTTAGGCAGCCATAGAGGGGATATAGAAAGATTGTCGGTAGCTTCCTCAATCCTTTCCAGTGCCATTTTTACAACTCCGTGGTCCTTCTGCTGTTGTGTCTGAGCTTGGGCAAATTTATACATATCTTTTATAAAGGCGTCCATGTGTTTGTTGATGTTGTTTTTCATGTTTCTCTCAGTACCCAAGTGCTGTAATATAATGTCACTTAGCTGGCTGCAGATTTCTTTGTGCGCCTCTGTATCAAAGTTATGGACAACTTTTTGGAAGAATTCTTGACAGTTTCTCTTCTCATCTAACGTCCTACCTCCCTTAACTTTGGACATTGACTCCACCAACAATTCTGCTTCCTCCAAGGCCTTCTGTAGTCCCTCCTCTTGATTTGATGAGTGGTTGCATTTTTTCTTAAGTGCCGCCCACAAGTTCAAAATTGACTCTTTGACGTATTTACAAAAGGAGAAGGCCTTGAGTTTTTCTTCAACCATTTTCCAACATTTTGAATTAGCCGTGAGACGAGGCGGTGCTTGGACCGTACTATCTCTGCACTGATCTCAGAGGCCACTTTCTGAAGATCCTTGGCAGTGCTGGACTTCAACAGTTGATATTCAAACTCTGACATGTTTGGTGAGTTCACTGAGACGTACTCGGGCTGATCGCTGAGTATGTCCTTCACAGCCTCTGCGAGCGTCTGCTGGGCTCCAGATGCATCATCTTTGCAATCGTGGGACTGAAATTCAGTGTCTGACATGTGACACAAATCTGGATCTTTTTCTGTCATGTTGTCGAGCTGCTGCGTTTGATATTCTGAGGAAAGTGCTTCTAGCATATCTTTCTCTAGAGTGCTAAATTTCCTTTCACAAGCCATAGTTACTGTTGATATACCTATTGTCTGTGTTTTTAAATTGAACCGCAAACATGTAATTTATTAAGTTTGGTGTTTAATGTCAACAAAGCTTTCATCTCTAACATCAAACCTGTCTGTCTATTACAGTAATTGTTAAAAAAGACTGATGGGGGTACAAAGCAGGGAGGATCTGTCCATTGTCCCTTGAGTTTAAGCAGAAACAATTGCCTACTGCAGCCAGTAGGCAACCACTTGCCTCAGCTGTGTTGAGAGCTGTGCCATGGCCCCACGTGGGACCAGGCCACCAAACTGCACCAGGAACCGGTTCACCTATATATATATTAAAAATAAAGGAATGGAAGGGTTTGTTTTTTTTTCGCCGCTGGCCACTACATCCCTTTTGGGCCACAAAATGGGTGCTGGAGCCTATCCCACTCCAGAGAGGCAGAGGCAGGGTACAACCCTGAATGAGTGCCCACCTCATTGCATGGGCACTTGGGGTTCAGTGCCTTGCTCAAGAGTACCTCAAGCAGTGCTCTGAAGGTGTCCATTAGCCTACCCCTTCTACGCCTTTCATGTTTTGTCTGCGCTGGCACTTGAACCAGGAACCCTCCACTTCTTAGCCGAGTCCCCTACAGACTGAGCTCAGGTGTTTTTTTGTTGTTGTTTATTTGTTTTAATAAATCTAAATGAACACAGAAAACAATCCTAAATAAAATAAAAATATATGAAATTATTTTAAAAATAAAGACACATCAGCTCAATCTTGTGTTGCACAGGTCACAGTGATCACACAGCTTGGTCTATCAATATAAGCCAGAAAAAGACTCCAGGATTTCTCCATTATAACAGTTGATCTGTTCATATCTTTCCAATTGATGATGAAGATGTCATTTTTCAGCCAGCTTCTGTGTTCTCCATTTGCCTGTCTTGTTAGGAACGCCATCTGAGGCAGTAGTTGTCTTATCATTGGTGGCTCAGGTGCTGGAACTCATGACATTCAGCATGTTTCCAAAGAAGCTGCGTCTTTTTTAGGACGGTTTAAACAGGCCAGGCTCTGAACTTGAAGATATTCTTGAAAAAGGATATGAATTTATTCTTTTCTTGGCAAGCTTGCAGATGTTTCATGGTGCTTTTGATGATGGAATCGTACTGCCAGTCTAACACAAAGTTTAGCCTTATCCAGCCTTTCCTCCCCATCTTCTCGCGCAGCTCTTTGAACACAGCCTTGACAGTTAGTCTGATGTGGTCTTCAGTTATTGTGAAGGGAATATCCACACTTGCGAATTCTTTCATGAGCATTATCTTCATTTTGGAGATGATGTCGTTCAGTGTCTTTGCAGGCACATGAGGCAACAGATTGCCCAAAATTTCGCAAGTAAGTTGTACTGCCAGGTTATTGGAAATGCGGTTCCTCTCTTCAAATGGATCTAAGGAGGGTAGAAGGCTGTCTGCATCGTCTTCATCACTTTCACTGGTGAGGCTTTCTTTAGGCAGCCATAGAGGGGATATAGAAAGATTGTCGGTAGCTTCCTCAATCCTTTCCAGTGCCATTTTTACAACTCCGTGGTCCTTCTGCTGTTGTGTCTGAGCTTGGGCAAATTTATACATATCTTTTATAAAGGCGTCCATGTGTTTGTTGATGTTGTTTTTCATGTTTCTCTCAGTACCCAAGTGCTGTAATATAATGTCACTTAGCTGGCTGCAGATTTCTTTGTGCGCCTCTGTATCAAAGTTATGGACAACTTTTTGGAAGAATTCTTGACAGTTTCTCTTCTCATCTAACGTCCTACCTCCCTTAACTTTGGACATTGACTCCACCAACAATTCTGCTTCCTCCAAGGCCTTCTGTAGTCCCTCCTCTTGATTTGATGAGTGGTTGCATTTTTTCTTAAGTGCCGCCCACAAGTTCAAAATTGACTCTTTGACGTATTTACAAAAGGAGAAGGCCTTGAGTTTTTCTTCAACCATTTTCCAACATTTTGAATTAGCCTGTGAGACGAGGCGGTGCTTGGACCGTACTATCTCTGCACTGATCTCAGAGGCCACTTTCTGAAGATCCTTGGCAGTGCTGGACTTCAACAGTTGATATTCAAACTCTGACATGTTTGGTGAGTTCACTGAGACGTACTCGGGCTGATCGCTGAGTATGTCCTTCACAGCCTCTGCGAGCGTCTGCTGGGCTCCAGATGCATCATCTTTGCAATCGTGGGACTGAAATTCAGTGTCTGACATGTGACACAAATCTGGATCTTTTTCTGTCATGTTGTCGAGCTGCTGCGTTTGATATTCTGAGGAAAGTGCTTCTAGCATATCTTTCTCTAGAGTGCTAAATTTCCTTTCACAAGCCATAGTTACTGTTGATATACCTATTGTCTGTGTTTTTAAATTGAACCGCAAACATGTAATTTATTAAGTTTGGTGTTTAATGTCAACAAAGCTTTCATCTCTAACATCAACCTGTCTGTCTATTACAGTAATTGTTAAAAAAGACTGATGGGGGTACAAAGCAGGGAGGATCTGTCCATTGTCCCTTGAGTTTAAGCAGAAACAATTGCCTACTGCAGCCAGTAGGCAACCACTTGCCTCAGCTGTGTTGAGAGCTGTGCCATGGCCCCACGTGGGACCAGGCCACCAAACTGCACCAGGAACCGGTTCACCTATATATATATTAAAAATAAAGGAATGGAAGGGTTTGTTTTTTTTTCGCCGCTGGCCACTACATCCCTTTTGGGCCACAAAATGGGTGCTGGAGCCTATCCCACTCCAGAGAGGCAGAGGCAGGGTACAACCCTGAATGAGTGCCCACCTCATTGCATGGGCACTTGGGGTTCAGTGCCTTGCTCAAGAGTACCTCAAGCAGTGCTCTGAAGGTGTCCATTAGCCTACCCCTTCTACGCCTTTCATGTTTTGTCTGCGCTGGCACTTGAACCAGGAACCCTCCACTTCTTAGCCGAGTCCCCTACAGACTGAGCTCAGGTGTTTTTTTGTTGTTGTTTATTTGTTTTAATAAAATCTAAATGAACACAGAAAACAATCCTAAATAAAATAAAAATATATGAAATTATTTTAAAAATAAAGACACATCAGCTCAATCTTGTGTTGCACAGGTCACAGTGATCACACAGCTTGGTCTATCAATATAAGCCAGAAAAAGACTCCAGGATTTCTCCATTATAACAGTTGATCTGTTCATATCTTTCCAATTGATGATGAAGATGTCATTTTTCAGCCAGCTTCTGTGTTCTCCATTTGCCTGTCTTGTTAGGAACGCCATCTGAGGCAGTAGTTGTCTTATCATTGGTGGCTCAGGTGCTGGAACTCATGACATTCAGCATGTTTCCAAAGAAGCTGCGTCTTTTTTAGGACGGTTTAAACAGGCCAGGCTCTGAACTTGAAGATATTCTTGAAAAAGGATATGAATTTATTCTTTTCTTGGCAAGCTTGCAGATGTTTCATGGTGCTTTTGATGATGGAATCGTACTGCCAGTCTAACACAAAGTTTAGCCTTATCCAGCCTTTCCTCCCCATCTTCTCGCGCAGCTCTTTGAACACAGCCTTGACAGTTAGTCTGATGTGGTCTTCAGTTATTGTGAAGGGAATATCCACACTTGCAAATTCTTTCATGAGCATTATCTTCATTTTGGAGATGATGCCGTTCAGTGTCTTTGCAGGCACATGAGGCAACAGATTGCCCAACATTTCGCAAGTAAGTTGTACTGCCAGGTTATTGGAAATGTGGTTCCTCTCTTCAAATGGTTCTAAGGAGGGTAGAAGGCTGTCTGCATCGTCTTCATCACTTTCACTGGTGAGGCTTTCTTTAGGCAGCCATAGAGGGGATATAGAAAGATTGTCGGTAGCTTCCTCAATCCTTTCCAGTGCCATTTGTACAACTCCGTGGTCCTTCTGCTGTTGTGTCTGAGCTTGGGCAAATTTATACATATCTTTTATAAAGGCGTCCATGTGTTTGTTGATGTTGTTTTTCATGTTTCTCTCAGTACCCAAGTGCTGTAATATAATGTCACTTAGCTGGCTGCAGATTTTTTTGTGCGCCTCTGTATCAAAGTTATGGACAGCTTTTTGGAAGAATTCTTGACAGTTTTTCTTCTCATCTAACGTCCTACCTCCCTTAACTTTGGACATTGACTCCACCAACAATTCTGCTTCCTCCAAGGCCTTCTGTAGTCCCTCCTCTTGATTTGATGAGTGGTTGCATTTTTTCTTAAGTGCCGCCCACAAGTTCAAAATTGACTCTTTGACGTATTTACAAAAGGAGAAGGCCTTGAGTTTTTCTTCAACCATTTTCCAACATTTTGAATTAGCCTGTGAGACGAGGCGGTGCTTGGACCGTACTATCTCTGCACTGATCTCAGAGGCCACCTTCTGAAGATCCTTGGCACTGCTGGACTTCAACAGTTGATATTCAAACTCTGACATGTTTGGTGAGTTCACTGAGACGTACTCGGGCTGATCGTTGAGTATGTCCTTCACAGCCTCTGCGAGTGTCTGCTGGGCTCCAGATGCATCATCTTTGCAATCGTGGGACTGAAATTCAGTGTCTGACATGTGACACAAATCTGGATCTTTTTCTGTCATGTTGTCGAGCTGCTGCGTTTGATATTCTGAGGAAAGTGCTTCTAGCATATCTTTCTCTAGAGTGCTAAATTCCCTTTCACAAGCCATAGTTACTGTTGATATACCTATTGTCTGTGTTTTTAAATTGAACTGCAAACATGTAATTTATTAAGTTTGGTGTTTAATGTTAACAAAGCTTTCATCTCTAACATCAAACCTGTCTGTCTATTACAGTAATTGTTAAAAAAGACTGATGGGGGTACAAAGCAGGGAGGATCTGTCCATTGTCCCTTGAGTTTAAGCAGAAACAATTCCAGGCTCTGCAGCCAGTAGGCAACCACTTGCCTCAGCTGTGTTGAGAGCTGTACCATGGCCTCACGTGGGACCAGGCCACCAAACTGCACCAGGAACCGGTTCACCTATATATATATATATTAAAAATAAAGGAATGGAAGGGTTTTTTTTTTTTTTTCCGTTGGCCACTGCATCCCTTTTGGGCCACAGAATGGGTGCTGGAGCCTGTCCCACTCCAGAGAGGCAGAGGCAGGGTACAACCCTGAATGAGTGCCCACCTCATTGCATTGGCACTTGGGGTTCAGTGTCCACTAAAGGCTGAAAGGTAGAATTGCATCTCCTTGCCAAAATTGTAGGATGTTTATTCATCGTTTATGCCACCTGCAATTTGTCTTAAAGCATAAACATACATCGTATGCAACAGGCAAATGTTCCTAAATATAATCGCAGCTAACCTAAATTGTAAATCAGCATTTCAAAGAGAAATATGAAGGGGATGAAGAACTTTTAGTTACCTCAGAATTACTGTTGAATAACGTAATGATCGCGGGTATACCAGTAGGGGGCGGTGTTCGACCGGGCAGCGTCTGAGAGCTTCTTCCTGAAACAACGCGTCAAGAAGGAGCCCGACCAAAGGCTGAGAGCCTCAGCAGTCAGCAGTTAAAAACTCTTCCTCTTGAGCCTCAGTGTGCAGGTGTGTGCAGGTGGAGCCCAGCATCTGTGTGTTCCACCTGCGACACCTTCTCCTGTGTCCCACCTCTTCAAGTCCTGGGCTTTTGTTCTTAGATTAAAATGAGCTTAATCGAAATATGCAGTTGTTTATGAAAGCTTTTTTTTTTTTTTTAGATGTTTTGATCTATCTTTAAATAGTTGTTCGTGGCAACTCTAGAGGGAATCAACAGGATTCACTGATTCAACCACAGCACTTCATCACAGGGCAAAATCCTGAAGGAATAAAAGAAATAGATTCAAACACTCATCTATATTTATAAAGGAACTGAGTTCATTTGCAACATTTTAAAGTTTATTCGTAGATTTTCCTTTCTTTGTGTCAGTAGCAGTGAAAGCAGTTAATGTTCTGGTAATGTAGGAAAAGTCTAAATAAAGCAAAATGCTTCAAAACACAGAGTGAGCTGAAAAATGCCTAATATGGTGCGTGTGTTTCTGTCAATAACGTATTATATATGGGATGACTGAGTGGCGTTAATGATAGGGATGCAGCAAAATTTCAACACATAAAAAAATTCAAAGTGGATATTGAACTGTAAAACAACATCTGGTGGAAAAAACCCTAAAAAAAATACAATAACAGTCAGAGGTTTGTGTGGCTAAAACGTGTCGCTTTCAATCATTGCGATGCCAAAATGAGACAACTCCTAAAAGCACGTTGTTGTTGAGCAGCAGAGGTGTCACTGGCTCAGTCAGCCTTTACTCTACTATTCTCAGGTTTCATTTACTAATTTGGTATGTTAATTGGCAATCATTTGAATATCCGCTTCATTGTTTAGTTAATATCCTCTAACGTACTACAGCTCATCGTGTTCTACTGAATTCCTGTATTTTTTTCCTGTATATTGGATTTCCAAAGGTGACAATGTGACTGTGACCAGCTCGTGCAGCTGAAAATACCAGAAATATTCATAATTAACGATGTCATTACAAGAAAATCACCGCCTCACTGTGACGTGGTTCAAATGAGTAAATGTGAAGCTGCACCACAGGTTCTCCTCTCAGGGATGCAGTCACTGGGAAGCTGGGAGGAGAACGGGGTTGTTGTGCACTCAAGTCCCTGGCAAAGCACTGAGCTGATTGAAGTGATCCGAACCACACGTGGAATAGCTAATGGGGATGGACATTGTGTCCAGAAAGCTGCCGCCACGCTCCAGTTCCTCAGCATCAGGTGAGGGAGCGAAGAGTGGAGATGGTGGAGCTATTCCATCGTCTGTGCTGTGCAGGGACACCACCTGGGTGGGGCGCTGGTGCGGCTCAGTCAGTTTGACGCTACTGTCCTCCTCAATTATTCTCTTGTCCTGTCTGGAGTCGCTGCTGAGCACTTTCACCTGATTTAACTCTAACCTGGGGTAGCAGCCAGACTCAGCCATGGTCTGCAAAAGCTGGTCCAGGCTGGAAGAGCCTTGATGACATTTGTTCTGACTGCTCTGGACTACCTGGCACAGAAGATGGGTGTGCTGATGGAGCTGGGCAATCTCTCTGTCAGTAGCAGCGTTCTGCTTCAGCAGCTCCTTGGTGCGAAGTGCAATGGCCAGCAGGCCCGACTGGTTCAGAACCTCCGCGGTGTTCTGGAAGCGACGATGACGCGAGGATGAGCTGTCCGGAGCTGGGCACCGCGGGCTGTGAGTTATGGAAGAAGGTGGAGATGAGGACGGAGGAGACGAAGATGAGGGCGAGCTAGAGGAAGAAGGCGGCGATGGCGTCTGGGAGCTGGAGACAGACGGTGAGCCCACGCTGTCAGAGCCTGGTCCCGGATGGTGTTGGTGATGCTGATGCTTGTGTTGAGAGGAACCAGCAGAGTGGCTGGGAAGCGAGAGGTGCAACGAGCTGCTGAAATTGTCCCTCACCCTTCCTTTGACCCTGTGATGCTGCTGGGGTTTCGGGAGGCCAGTGGTGGTGGATACTGCCTCTCTTTTCTCTCCCTCAATGCACACTCTCTTGCTCTGGTGCTGCCCTTCACTGCCCCCCTCCTTCGCTGCTTCAACAACGCTGGCTCCCTTCCCCTCAGAGCTGTCCTTCCTAGGATGGGGGGCGATGCGAGGGTAAGAGTTAAGGATGGGCAGGTATGAGGTCTTGCTGCTGTGGCTCTGTTTGCAGCGATTGCCGCCTTTCCTCATTTGTGGTGCAGCCCCACTGGATGGAGACAGGGTGGAAGATGAGGGGACAGCAATGGCTGGCTGCTGGATCAGCAGGTACTGGGTGGGTGTTTTGGGGTTGTCCAAGCCTTGCCAGCCGCCGCCCCATGCTAGGGAGCCATGGAGAAGCTGTTCCGACTGAGACTGTACCACCAGGAGGTTGTGAGCAGGGTGTTGTGTAAGCAGCATTTGGACCCAGTAAAGAATAAAAAAAAGAAAAAATAGGAAGGAGGTTAAAGTCACAAAGGGAGTAGGAAACAAAATCAAAGAGGAGTTTTTCATTCTAATGACTAATAATGAATGAGTAACCCTCAATGATGGCCTCCATCCACCATGACAAGTGTAGCCTGAAACAAGATAAGGCTGCTAACTTGAAACTAACTTTATGGAGGGTACATCATCATAAGCCTTAACTGGAATCTGCTGTCACTTCCGTCTGTCTGACATTGGGATTGATCAAGGGATACCGGGGCGGGCCCAGTCAGAGCCACTCCAACCACCTGAAGACGTTTTTATCGTATTGCTAAACATATTTCACATTTTTCTTTAAATGAGACAACACTGCATATAGCAGCTATGATGCAAATCCTTTTTTATAATGCTATACTTCGACAGTTACGCTTGCTTCGTTCTGCTGCAGCACCCCCTGTTGGCAGGAGTTGGTGCTGCCGGAACCAAATTTCTGCTTTAAATTTTCATCTCCATTACATTCGCTCATACATCAGCAAAATAACAAACACTTTCAATCCACGACATTGATGAAATAAGCTACACAAATGTGTTGAGACCGGGAGAAGAGTCTAGATTTAACTAGATTTAAGCCACTAGATGACACATGACATATTAACCATTGAGGTGAGCTGAAGGCCACAGCGACAGTGTTAAAGACTGACACTACCCTCCGAGGAGCTTTTAACCAGAGCAAAGAGACGACCGAGTTCTCCCACCAAAACCCAGCACCAGGGGCCCTACAATCTGTAGGTGTCCTGAGCCTGTTTATGAACAGGAGGTGTAATATTTTATTTTTCACACCTCGAAAAATTTAAGATGAAAAACAAACTTATATATAATCTACAAAGAACAAAAATGGAAACCACATTGCAAAAAGGTGGACCAGGACAGTGTGAAACTGTACATCTCACCGGTTTTACTACCAGGTTCTTAATGATGTAAATGGGTGTGAAGTCCTCATAAGGAGCCATGTTGCAGCCTGTAGCAATCACAACGTTGTTGTCACACTTGAAGCCTTCTCTGTTGTCTCTGGCAGCGGTGCGGATGCCTTTGTGCTCATCGTTCAAATCAGTGTGCACAGACTCAGAGCCGGTCTCTGAAGGACAGAGACCCCCAGGAGCAGGAGTGAGACGGAACACGTGAGGAGAAAGATGCACAAATAGGAATGTCTCAAAACAGCATCTGATCCCTGTAATTAAACTTCAAAGGTGACAAAGACAAAAAAAAAATCTTGGAGCTCTTTTAAATACACCTTCAAAACCTCCTAAAAATTCATTCTGCACGTTCCAAAGTCACTAGTGCAGCACACGTTGCACCTGACCTGCAACGCCTGTGGATCCCTCCCAGTCAGGCCACAACATTCACATCGTGATCTCTGAACCTTTTCTGCAGCCTTCGCTCTAAACCGCTGTTCGGTGTCTTGCTAGGAACCAAACAGCGGTAGTTCTCATGCAGGCTGAGCCAGATTATCCTCCAGAATTTGGCGATGATTCCCTGCATGCGTGCATGCGCCGTTACCAGACTTTCAGGGCCTGAGAAGTCAGGTTCCTGAGCATCGTTTAGACTGACACCTCCAACCCAGCCGTAGAGTATGTGGGATTCCTGTCACGTCACCACAGAGGCTGTTAGCATTCTGTCCATTTTCCCTTTTGTCAGATAGGATAAGATGAACTTTATTGATCTCATGGTGGCCTTGTTATTCAGCTAAGGCAGCTCATATGAGACTATGAGGACACTTAACACGGATACCCCTCCCCCATAAAAAGGCGATATGTCTCTTTGCTGAATTTGCTGGCGACCTGCTTGACTCCCAAAATAAACTAACACCAATATATTTAACTCGGACATCACAGGCGAATAAAGCTGTCCTGCATTTCAGCCTGTAACTGTCAAAGACGGCGACCCAGCAAACCCTCCAAAAGCAAAAGCAGCAAAAAACGTCTGAATCCGCTAATGCCGAAGACAAAGTCTTACGTAACCGAGCGGGAAAGTCCAGCCGATTATCCTGTTTACCCACTATGTTTCGGCGTATTGCATCAGCTCCGTGAGCGCCAACGGATCAAACGAAGCCAAAACACAAGAGAAACTGCATGAAACCCCCCCAATCTGAGCTCTGAAACAGCTGGAAGAGCAGAAAGTCAGTAAACCTGAGTGAAGGTAGAAGGTTCCTGCAGTAAATTACTGCTCAGGATCACCTGGCAAGTTTAGCCAAACTTTGCTTGGTAATTGTAAAACATTGAGATGTTGTATTTAAAAAAGCCCTAATAAAAACAAATACTCAAAGCTTAAAAACGCCTAAATGAAGTTTGTCTTCCAGTTACTTCAGTCCAGTAATTGCCTTCTACAAGTAACTAGTTGGTTGTACTTCAGTTGAATAAAGCGTGACTATGGCGAGTGACCGATGGACCCATCTAGCTTTCACTGTTGTTGGGGTTTACATGATCGGCGTAAAGAGGAGACCAAATAGCAATATTAGTCCACAATCTTTCAGCGCGTATCATCAATAACACTGCCAGTAGTCATAACTGAAACCCCAGAATCAAATGTGCAGGCCTAGCATGCATGTGACTGGTCATGTGATTACCTGAGTAGCCCGAGTCTTTTTCGGAGTCTTTCTCTCCGTCACAGAGCACCATGTGGGCGTTCCTGTCGCCCATTCCTGACTGGTCCCTGTGGATGCTGCTCAGGGCAGCCTGCAGAGTTGCACTGTTACTCTTATTCTTAGCAGTTTTTGAACTGCAGTGGGGAGTCTCCTCCCAAAAACGCCCTTGTTCTTTCGGCATCGTAGACCTGTCAACATAAGAGTCAGCAAAAGGATAAAGATAAGGATAAAAAACTTTATTGATCCCACATCGGGGAAATTACACGTTACAGCGGTAGCCCGTGGTGTACAATACAGAAAAGTACAAAAAGAATAAGACTCTTATATTATGTACATTACTAGGTACATTATACAGTATATACAGAAATTAAAAATTATGTACCGAAGGAAAAATGAAGGTGCAAATAAGATGTGCAAATAAGACATTCCAGAGGTAGGATGATTAGTTAGTGCAAATACGCCAACCCTGGGTTATTGGTGCTACATTAAGAGTTGTGAATATTGTACAATCTGACGGCAGTTGGGATAAATGACCTGCGGGAACGTTCCCTTTTACACCGTGGGTGTAACAGTCTGCTGCTGAAGGAGCTGCTTAAGGCCCCCAGCGTTGACTTGCTCTGAAAGTGAGTAAATCAACTTTATGTCGGCCATACTCTCATTTATTTGTTAATAGACAACAAACTGTGAAGGTTAAGTCTTTGCTAAACCCACGAGATTGTAGAATAACAATGTATAGATAAATGTAACTGATCAGTAATGCGCACCACTCGGCACTACACAACAGATACTTACTGCATGCCTCTTTTAGGCCGTCGTCTTATATCTTACGCTGGAAAAACGAGTCATTCCAGAGGAGGCTCTGAAGAAGAAACAAGATTACTTGATTTGGAGCAGAGGCTTGATAGCAGGGGTCAGCAACCCGCTCCTGGGAGGACCCCGATCCAGCCGGGTTTTCTGTCCTACCAGGACAACGCCCAGGTCACTGGAAACCCAATGAAAGCCAGCGTCTACCTGGTAGGACAGAAGACCTGGCTGGATTAGGGTCCTCCCAGGAGCGGGTTGCTGGCCCCTGTTTTTGATTGTTGCTCAACTGCCACAGAAAATGCATGAAATATAGTCAAAGGCAGATGACTCTAAAGGAGGTCTTCATAGAGGCAAATAGAGGATGACTCTCCTCCACATCATGTGTGGTGGAGAGGCCGGGACGCGTGGTCTGACTGGTCTTTACTGATCAGGCAACAGCTGATTTCTCCATTACTCACATTCTGACAAACAGAACAGACGGGCTGTTGCACAATGGCGACAGGTTAGGAACTCAGGCAAACATGAAACGTTTCCTAAAGCAATGAGGTTAAATGTTGGCCAATGACAACATCAGCCCCTCCATCACAACTTCCACACAGCGAAAGACAGAACTGCAGAAAGAAATGTGTTATTATTGGATGTGGGGAAACACCGATGTCAGACCCCAACGATGAGAGAGGATCAGAGTCACTAAGACTACAACAACTACAACAACTACAAAAAAATAATCATCTTTCAATCAAGGATCTTCCACGAAACTTGGCGAGTACACGTAGGTACTAGTCCTGATGGCACGCCGCCTCAACATCCCGAAGGAAAGTGTTGTGCTTGTAGGAACACAGACGTCACGCCAGTCATCAAAATTGGGCAACTCACCCTAAAAGAGTAAAGAGCAAGTGGATAAATATACGTTCCTCTCTTCCTCTGAGGATCACGGCAGCACTGCTGAACCAGGCGTCCAGCAGAGTGAGACAAAAAGCAGCAGGGGAAGAAGAGCCAGCCTGTTCACGGGGGAGGTTGTGTTTGTCATGTGTTTCGCCAAAGCCTCCTGTGTAAACACTGCAGCATGCACATGGAGATGAGCAGCAAGAACCTGATAAGATGGTACACTCCCACCCCGAGCGTTACGTAATACGCTGCTGCTGTTGCTCAAAGAAAGAGTGCTGTAAATCCATACCACCCCTCGGCGATGTGGAAGTCGCCTTTTAAAACAGCCAACAAGGGATTATTGCAGCTTTCAGTCGATCCAGAAGACACGTGCACACGACAAAATACAGATCGTATTTTTAAAAAAAGGGGTGCATAAAGAGAGTTGACTCACCTGTATTCTAGTCACAGGAAGGGAGGACAGCAGGAAAACTCTGACTTGCAGCAGCAGAACACAACAGTTCCACACGGACCATCTTCCCTCCTCTTCTAGTCCCTTCATTTTATAAGTTCATCCTGGAAAACTATCTCATTAGATAGATAGATAGATAGATAGATAGATAGATAGATAGATAGATAGATAGATAGATAGATAGATAGATAGATAGATAGATAGATAGATAGATAGTTGAAGGGAGCTGCTTGTCCGCCGGGGTGTCCTCACTGGTGAGGAAACACATGCACTGTGATCAGGTCCAGAAAGAATCCATCACCCATGATGTTGGCAGCGTAGCCACGCCCTCTCTATCTAAATATTAATTAAGGTGTCAGCGCGCGGCGGTGACGCAACAGAAATAGTTTAGCCAATCGCGTGCCGGGACACGTGTTTATGTGGCGACGTCGAGAGTCCACGTGAGGTTCGCACTCGGTACGAGGAGCCACTATGATGCATTTAAATGCTGTTGGAAATGTTGGACCTGGACACCGTCGCCCGTGGACGGTCGTGACTTGACTCGAACGATGACGTGTTTACATGTGATTAAAATACAATTCCCAAACTAATTGTAAACACGCATTATAAACTCCTCCGCGTTTCTGCCCTCAACCTCCGGCTCGTCCCCGCCGCCAGGCCGCCGCTCGCTCCGGTGAAGTGTGCGGGAACATGTGAGTCGGGCGGGTGGGGGCGTGGCCGCCGCCCCGCAGCAAATGTCCCCCGCTGCGAACCGGATGAAACACGCGTGTGCGTGTGCGTGTGGATCAGCGTCTGGCAGCACAACCACGTTACCCGCTTATATAACTCTGCATACATACCAGCGGGCTTTGAGGAGACTTTCGTTTGAAATGATAGAGTCCGTTTTCCATCTTTAACGATTAAAATCCTACATTTCAACATTTAGAGGAGGCTAAATGCATTGTTTCCTCGGACAAGTCGATTATTAAGAGATACCGTGACAATAAACAACCTCTTAACTAATTCTTTGACTAAAAACAGCTGATCTGTCTAATTTATTTCGGGATGCTTTCAATTTGTTTTAATGGGACTGTAAATTTATTTAAATTTTCGCACTGTAACTGGTGAACTAACTAAACCAGTATTGAGAGAAATACAAAAATACTGGTGTCAGACTTGAGGTTCTCGGCTTCCAATATTTCACTTTGAGGTTGATATGATTGTAGAACTTTTAACAGCACGGATATTCGGCGAAAGAGTCAAACTCGGTGAGAAATCTGGAGCCGAACTTTGAGAGTTTGGTGGAGGTGTGCACCAGGGGCCGCTTTCCAAGCGTCAGCCCCGGAGCTGCTCACATGTCCGGCCATTGTTCCCTGGATGAAGCGGAACTCCTGCAGCGGAGTTATCAGCGCCACCTACCGGTGGGGATTACAGACGACTTCACGAGTACATGTCAGCAATTAAAAGCTAATCGCTCGCTGCCAAACAAGCCACAAGTTGTTCAGCCCCGCGCTGTGGTTTTCTAGACACTTCACCAAGTAAAGATTTAAAGCTGTATTAAAGTGTTTCTCTCCGGCAGCATGGTTGGAGGAGGCCACACAGCCACGTCGGTTCTGTCCATCTGTCTGTCCACTGCTGAGATTGATGGCGCAGTTGTTGCAATGCCTGATGGGATTTGTAGTGAGAGAGGGTGCGACTATTCTAACGCCAGAAATGGTTCTCAACCGGCCACCCTGGTCAAGTAGAGGTTAAATAAAACAAGACATAGATTATTTAGATGAGCGTACCTTGGTTGACCGAATGATGGGATCAAAGGCTGGATGAGGTGGGCATGAATGAAATAAAGAAACAGCTTTGATTTTTATATACAGGCTCTTGTGTTTTACAGTGGGACAAGGAGAGGAGACGAAGGAACAAGCTTTAAGGCAATTACAAATGTGTATTGGATGACCGTCTTTCAGAATTACATTCATAGGCACATAGAAATGTTTGAATAAAATAACTGAAAACATCTTTCAACCATTATCAATATACTCAACTTGGGAGTATCTGAGTAGAAGGGTCAGTACAACTTGGACGAGGGAGGAGACACATGATGAAGTAAAACGAGGCAGAAACAAAAATAACAGAAACCATTTCAAAACAGCATATGTGGTAGAAGGCTCTGAGCAACAGGAAGTGGAGCAGCCTATCTGAACCTGCTCTGAATTCATTACCAGTGACTCAACAGCATAGCACCAAAACAACGTTGGGCACATTCTTATGTACAGTTGAACATGTAGTATTGCAAAGTTTAATGCTACCACCCCCCCACCCCCCCCGGTTTTTGTTGTGCAGCTATTAATGATAGATGGAAAGGGTTGAGAACTAAAAGAAATCTTTGCAAGTTTTGATTGCACTCAAACACAAAATCTCACAATGGACCAATATTTGTGATTTTGTTTAGCTCTTCAGCTTTGGCATGTATAATTAATTTGTAGTGAAGCGTTCAAGTCTGAAGAGCAGCAGCAGTTTGGATGCACGTTAAACAAATCTTTGACAACTAACACAATGGCCAGGCGGACACGCCGACGTGTCCATCATCAACGTTAAAAACCTCTCAAGACACTGGTAGGTAAGTGGTGACTTAAAGAGAAACTGTGTTCACATATAGGCTGAAAAGCACAGCATGGATACAAGCAAGTGGGAAATATTAGACAGTTGTCCATGGGTGTTAAGAGTGACATAAATAAGATTATGTTGAGAAGTACAGTTGGGTGCAACAGATGGTTGTCTTAGAGCACTGCTGATACAAGACTACAATGCCACAAAGCCTTTCTGATATCCTTGTTGAAAGATTTCTACACATCCTTTTCCTGCAACAGGACCATGTTCATGTCTCCACTAAATCAGCTGTACAAAGGTTTCCCCATTAGGTTCTTTAAAACTGGCCAAATGCTGATGAAAATGAGAAATACTGATAACAAAGACGCCGACCGGACTATTGAATGAAATCAGAGAATTTTTACCACCTCACAATTTCTGAATGAGAAACGGTGCAAAGGTCACATCTTGGTGAGGCGTCAATGACGAGCATCAACACCAATCAGCTCTATTTTACCCATCTGAGAAAGAATTAGGTCTGCTTTGAATCACTTAAGTGCTTTTAAGCCTCTAAATCACATGGCTCTTGTGTTTTTTGCTGATCAACAAAGATCAACGAATTAAAAAAAAAGAAAAGAGTTTAAAAATAGAACATATACACCTTGTGCATTAAGGTATTCTCAAGTTGCATTAATTCCTGTGTTGCGCTCATCTGATCCATCAGAGATCCCATTCTGAGATGAGAGCAAACTAATATACACATTTGATTTGTTTTCCTTGCATACTGTTTAGAAGGTCGGCGCTGGAGTCCGACAGCTCGTTTTCATTCTGTCAAAGCTTTTCTCCACAGAGGCTCTGATCACTGTTGTTCTTGATGCAGAGCGGGCGGATGCACACTGAAATAACGGATGAGAGCTTCCATGTGATGCCCGCGTATTTGTTTTTTTAAAATCCACACACAAACTACCATGCTTCTGCCCCTCGTGTTCAACTCTCCATGACCGGAGGTGACGGCTAGTTCTGAAGAAGAGCACTTGGAAACATCACAAAAGGAACTGGATAGCTTCTTCTAAGACCATATAAAAGAGTTTTAAAATGATCAGTTGTTGACAGTCTGAAAAAGCAGCAGTAGTTTCTAGGCCATTCAAAGGCACTGCAGAGTCCTGATTGTGTTGTTGACTTGTGCTGATGACTATGCGAGGTACTGAATTCCAGACGGTACGGCCAGTGTGCACAGGCGTTGCCCGTAGTGTGGACCAATGGGGTTTGGAAAGAAGAATCCGGCCACCAGCTGAGACGGCGATGGGACCAGAGCTCATTAAAGCTCAGGGTTCTGGCCATGTTATGGGTGTTAGGGATGTGGTCTAGGTGCTCATGCATCGTGTGTGTGGGTGTGTGTGTGCGTGTGTGACAGTGTGTGTGCACGTGTGTGTGCACGTGCGTGTGTGAGCGATCACTCTCTTATACTAGCAGAGTAAGAGAACTGGGGGAAATGTGCTGGCTGGCCGGGATCCTCGCTGTCCAGACTGTTATCTGAAAGAAAAAGAGCAACAGTCACAAATCAAAGCCACGAATCAAAGGAAAAGATGAAGCCTCCACACAATTCACGGCGTGAACAAATGTCTTAACATGGCCGCGTACAAAGCGAGCGATCAAACGTAAACGCTCCGTTGGGCCTTTGATAAAGGTTGGAAAGTGACATTTTCCAGCTTTCGAGTCGACCGCCAAACACAAAAGCTGCGTAAAATGATCGCACGACTGACGGGTGGCTGCACATTTCCTCCCGATCTAAACCCAGAAGCAGTTTCAGACTGGACACGGAGTCGTGCGTCCGTCAGAGAACTACGGCAGCTTGAAACGCACAACGCAATGGCCTTTATGAACAGATTAACTATGGCTTCTTTTCATAAAATAACAACAAAAATAATCCTACTTATTTATGCGGCACTTTTCAGAAAAGGCCAAGACACCTGACATTATAAAAGAGGAGGAAATCTTAAACAAAACATTCGATTATAGGAAGGTAATAACATCAGTGTTAGAGGGAAGAAGCTCTGCCACATGTTCTTAGCGAGTTCCTTCTGCTCAGAAACACTCGAGGAATCCAGGAAAATACTTACACTTGTCTGGAGGAGTGAGTGTGATGGTTTGTGCTGTGAACTCCTCATCAAAGTACCTGGTGTCTGTCTCTGATGTCACTTGTGGTTTGAAAAGTGGGGTCAGCTGATGTCAAACAGACAACGGTGATCATTTTTAATCAAAGTCAAAGAACCTGACCAACAGTATCAAGCCAACACCTTTAAAGGAGTTTAGATCTGTTATCGCACATCTACTCATATCTACACATAAAGGGTTGTTTCTACAAAGGCAAAGCGACGGTTACCTTCTTCTGGACCACATCCTGCCAGTTGATGTTGGTAAAGAATTTGTGAGTCATGACTTCTTTGGCATCATCGGGGCCTCCCCCTAATCTGTGGGCCAAAACAGCGTCGTGGTGAGAACTACACAAGAACTATGTCGTTCTAGTTTTCCCACAACTGGTTTTGTCACTCGTGAGCCCATCTTAAATCAATAATTAGAAATTTCCATAAGATCAATACGCCGTGTAAAGAAAAACCTCTGTTTAGGGTCCTTCTTCAGAAGACCAGCCAGCAGGGACTTGGCTTCGGGGGACAGATTCCTGGGGAAGCGGATCTCCTCCATGAGAATGAGTTCAAACAAGCGCTCGTGGTCCTGGTTGTAGAAAGGCAGCCGGCCACACATCATCTCATACATGACGACGCCCAGACCCCACCAGTCCACGGCCCGTCCGTAGTCATTGTCTTCTAGGACCTAAAGCAAAACACACAGTGGACACCTAATCACATCATGGTTTCTTCCATTCAAAAGTAACGCAAAAATAAGCAAAACACGAAGCAATCTTTAGAAACGACACACACTTTATTCTCAAGTGCTCACAAATATCTACAAACTCAGCGCTTACCTCAGGCGCCAGATATTCAGGAGTTCCACAGAATGTTTTCATCGTGGCATCAGGTGTGATGCCTTCTTTACAAAGACCAAAGTCAGTGATCTTGATGTGGCCGTCTTTGTCCAGCATCAGATTTTCCAGCTTACAAATAAAGAGAGAGAAGGAATGATGGTCAATGGCAGGGATTAACTGCTCCCACTGAAAATGCTTCCGCTGTTGGGATGGAGATTTACACGAAATGACAAAATAAGGGGAAATCATCGTTGCTATTGGCATTGGGCCACAGATAGCCGCCGCCCACAGAGGCCAGATGGCCATCATGAGAAGAAACGGTCCCGAAAAAGACAAAAATCACCTTCAGATCGCGGTAAACAACATCACGAGAGTGGAGGTACTCGAGCGCCGACACAATCTCTGCGCCGTAGAACCGCGCCCGATCTTCTGTAAACACTCGTTCCCGCGACATGTGGAAGAAGAGCTGAAAGCAGATGGACAGATATGGAGCGGGCCTGTTTCAGACAGCACATTAAGCTGCTGCTGACAGCAAGCGACATTCGTGGGTCTCCATGTGACAGTGACACACGGTCTCACCTCGCCTCCGTTAGCATATTCCATAACAAAACAGAGACGGTCGTGGGTTTGAAAGGCATACTTGAGCGTCTGAGGAGGGAGAAAAATCATGTCACAAGGAGGATGAGTCTGTCGCACTCCTTCAACATCACATAACTGCACCACAGATTGAATATTCATGGGCGAATCGCCTCCATAGCTAAACCGATGAATATGTTGGGGAAATGGCATCTTTTGAACTGAATAGAAATGAAATTACTGGCTGTCTAGATGTGGTTGTGTTTGTAACCAAGTCATCCCACCCAAATAACAACGAGCCAACGGGCAGGAGACACGGGTGACTGAAACAATATTCCAGTGAGGCTGTGTTTGCTGACACGGTGTTGTCTCATGATGAGTGTTCTCACCGTGAGAAAAGGGTGTCTAGTGTTCTGCAACACTCTGCTCTCCGTCACCGTGTGGGCCACCTCATCCTGCAATGAACACATGATCAGACGCTCTCTACAGATCAGGAGATAGTTCACATCAACAGGCTGCATCGTTGTGTGAAAAACCATTCACAACCTCTGCAAGGGAGGAACCCACAGAGGTGTCTGCTCACTCGTGCATAGGAGGTGGAACATCAAAGGTTTCCATGGCTACGTTCACAATTCTGACACAATACACACCTCTTATAGATCAGATTTGAAGGTTTTGATTCAAAATGACAGGTCACGATGCCACAAACAAACTGTATATGCATATTTGTGAGGCCATTATGAAGTGGGCGACTGTGTGTGTGTGTGTGTGTGTGTGTGTGTGTGTGGCAGATTCCCAGTTGCCTGTTACAGTCAGTGTCCTCTGACCCGTTTTGTATCCTCCAGTTTCCCCATATGTTGGTTATGTCTCCAGGCTGACACCTTTTTATGATGCTCTACGTCGCTCCTTCAGGGGGGCATTTATTTACCTGACCCCCACCCTCAGCCCTGAGGTGTCAATAACACCATATTGATGCGTCAGAGTCAGTGGGCGTGAGGGGAAAACAGAGCCAGATTATCTGTTCCTCCGTCAGACGAAGCCAATGAGGGCGAGCAAAGCAGGAAGTGACCCGACCCCACGCCCAGCTCAAACAATATAAGGTGCACCGAGGCGGCTCTTTACCTTGGCTATGATGACTTCTTTGCGGAGTATTTTCATGGCATAGTGCACTCCCGTGGCCTTCTCTTTGACAAGAATTACCTTCCCGAACGTCCCCTTCCCAAGAAGTTTTAGGTACTCAAAGTCGTTCATTGTCTGAAATAGATGAAAGAAGCAAATGTTAGATCAATGGCAGATTTCTAATTAATAAGAAATAAGTGGATCAAAGTCTGGAACCCTATGGAATAAAAGGAAACTTCACTCCAAGCTCACTTTGGGGCGAAGTAGAAGGTTTGGGATTAAGATGTGGGAAAGTTAGATGTACTAGTGACTTAATAGAGAAGAGAAATTGACTTTAAAAGGATTAAAGGAGTTGATGTTAAAGGGTACCAGCTCTGCGATAAAAGCAGAGCAGAACTCTCCATCCAGAACCAGAGCCTGGCCTGCACCGTTGCGTGTTTCACCAAAAACCCTTCCAAAGTCCTCAATGACAGGACTGAGTCTGGCTCTGGGAAGTCCATTCTCCACCTAACCCTGGACTCCCTTGGTTAGGAGAGCTGGGGAAGGAACCGGGGAAAGGATGGTCTGGGCTTCCCTGGCTGCCACAGCAACCCAGACAAACAGAAAGCAATGGACAGACTGCAACCGACAATAAAAACAAGTCAAAAGGTCTCACCACTCGGGCACAGCCCTTGGAGCCAGCCACCTCCATGTCCTCCAGACTGCATTCATTGGGTGAGCCTAACAGATCCATTGGCTCCTCTTCATTCTGTTCCTGCATCTTCAGGCTATTGGCCACTGATTGTATCGCCCACATCCACTCTTCTCTGGGGTTAGAGAGTCCAGAAATGGTCACATATTACATTTTAGATTGCACAAAGCTTTGAAAACAAGGCAGGATTGCTTGAAACGTACGGATCATCGAACCACTTCTTGCTGGCTGCGGCCTGTTCTTACCTGTCCTCATTGCTGTCAACATGGAAGGTGCGTTCAATAACCGTGGTCCACTGCAGGCACTGAATGACAAAAGTGTTGGTTTTGGGTCTCTCAGTCTTCATTAACTGGCATTCTGTAAAACACAATTCAGATCAGGGCAGCTTAGTTTTCGGCCAATCTGAACACTTTGTATGAAACATCTAAATGGCTGGTTTATGCACCCGAAAGCAGCAGAAATGCCATTCCTGTATCAGTTATTTCAACGGCCGACTGACCTGCCACAGAGAAATTATTGAGCGGAGGGGATGTCTGGTCATTGAGATCAGGCTTCTCCTTATAGCCGATGAAAGAGCCATCACTCTTCAGGATGAAATATCTGGGCCTCCACGTCTTGATGTACTCACCTGAATCAGAAAACATTCTCTTGTTCCCCTTTTGAATTGAAATTGTTCATTTGTCTGAAATAAACACTAGCATAACATAACATTCTTTAGTAGAAGCTTTGGTAAATCACAGTCCAATTAAAATGAGACGTTGGAAATGAAAGAATTACACTTGTAGATCCACATCTTTAGTTCAAGGTTCCTGTTCAGAGCATCGGTTACTCCTCCATGGATGTATAATCCAGAAGGTTTAACAAAGATGGCCATCAGATCATTGATTTCCATACAACTATGTATCACGCTGTAGCAACGTCAAATTATTCCACACAGTTATTGATCTTTTCATAATAAAGTCATTATTATGTGA
The DNA here is from genome assembly GCF_901000725.2 of Takifugu rubripes. Lineage (NCBI taxonomy): Eukaryota > Metazoa > Chordata > Actinopteri > Tetraodontiformes > Tetraodontidae > Takifugu > Takifugu rubripes. Next base: position 1,952,691 of record NC_042299.1, on the reverse strand, counting down.
ATAACAAAAAAAAAAAAAACTCACCTCTTTTATGGAGCCAGCCTTCTTTAACTATAGTAACTTCATTCATGGTGTGAAATGGGTCACAGGGTTTGATACAGGAGGTTGGGGAGGGGGGGGTGAGTGGATAATTCTGTGGGTTTAATCAAGTGTCAGTCACAGTTGCCACCATCTGAACAGCCCCTGCTGAAAGAAACAAAGTGCACAGAGGAAAAAGGACCCACGTAAATACAACTTCAAATGATCCACAACCCACAAATTGCCACTGCCCAGACCAACATCTATTCACTCCATCTACTGATGTGCAGTAATAACGAGCCGGTTAAGTCTGAAGACTGACCAAATAGGTTTGAAATCACAATTCACGATATCTGCTGGCTTGCATCAGGTGGGGTACAAAAACTGTGAACTCAATTCAACGTTTAATGGCGATAAGGAAGGCTTGATACTCTATTATTGGTGGGGGCTTTTAAGGAACAATTGCAAGATTACAAGCAACACACTCACACACCGTTTAAAGTGGAACCCTTCATTAGTTTTGCAGAACATTATACATGTGTCTACAGTTCCAAAGTCCAGGTGCAAAACTGGCCTGTCTGCAAACCAAGTTTGTCCAGGACTGGAAAATGTTTGATGCATTGTGAAATGTGAAAATACAACCAGAGTCTTAACTGTTCAACACCTGAACTTGTTTAACTTTAAATAGCAACTGGAGTGGGCAACCTACGGGGACCAAAGAATAGCTCTCATTGTTACTCGTTCATCCTTTCCAACTTTATACTGATGACTTTAGATATTGTATTCTATGGAGGGATGTCAACATTATTATGAGCATCATGTTAAATTCTCTAGTGTGGTCTGGCCATCAGATGCAACAGACAAATGGAGGCATTTACTATTAATTGTTAAACAAACCCCGAACCTGGTCCGAATGTGAGTTTTGCTGCAGCTATTGCTGAGCAACGTTACCGAATGTTAATCTGGTTACATGGAAAACTCCACTCTATGCTCACAGCGGTGAGTTAAAGCTGAAGAAATGGTTATTTTACAAACTTTGCAGCTTTAAGAAACTCTACAAGGGCCCGGGTAACGTCAGATGGACGAGTATTTACTGAGAAACTAAGCAAACAAGCAAGCCACAACCAAATATGTCTGAATCGCAGTAATAATTTACAAAGTTCAACGCTAGTGTGTTACGGCCAAAAGAATAAGCTAGATCTTTATAAAGCTTCTGGAACAAATTGAAAGTTATTGTAACGTTGGCAGCGAATGTGTGACGTACCTAAAAACAACGTTGTTCACAAATTGTGCTGGTTGTTGACCAGCGACCATTAGTCTGTCTGGAGTTTGTTACTACAGTGTGTTAGCCTTGCTAACAGCGAGGCGACACTTACCACAAACATCCATAATTACAGATTCACAGACTTAATTTGGTTACCGACATATAAATATAGAGTAAAAAACATAGAGCCCACATTGTTTTCAGACTTGATCCCACGTTGCTCTGGTTTCAATGCAGTTTTGACAGGCTAGATCCAGTGCAGGCCATCCACCCAGGAAAATACCCTGGCCTCTCTTCTTCTCGGGGGCGATCATTCTCCCTCTCTGGGCACCGTCGCCCCCTGCAGGCCAGACGGTAGAAACTCACCTTGAAGGCCGCTGTACAAGCTAACGTTGTGCCGAATCATAAACTTAATTTTACGCGAACCGTCGTTAATATCTCGTGCGCGTTTTATGCTACTTTCAAAACGTTTTTGGAAACGTTTCTATTACTGGCAAAGGTTTGGATATATTTTGGAATTCTGTTTCCATTTTGATATTGTTCCCCTTCGCTAGATGGCGCCATTTCTTCACCATCATCTTTAGCCCTCAACAACAAGAAGCAGAAATCTGTGTGTGTGTGTGTGTGTGTGTGTGTGTGTGTGTGTGTACAGTAGTTTATGTGCGTCAGTGCAGCATAAATGTAGTGAGAAAACCAAAACAACTCCAAACCAGTGCATTTGTGGGGGATGGTGCCTCTGCATAGTAGGAAGTAAAAGAGAAAAGACTTTAGTGCATCTTCACCTTTACCCCGTTCAGTCTTATTGCAAAGATGTAGCAGAATATTCCTTTAATTGTCAGGGAATTAACTGGATTTCAAATGAATCAGAAACTACGACAGACATCATGCACATACCGTAAAGGACGGTGTGAAAGTATGGAGTTTTTTATTGATGCCACTGGATACATGCTGTATTATGCGGCACCTGCTGAATTTCTATGTAGAAAAGTAAAAAAAGTATTTAGAGAAAAATGTAATATTCGAGAGATCTGCTAACACAGTTCAAATATGAATCAAAGATTCATAAAGGATAGAAAAACATTGGAAAAGCCCGTTTAAAGAACAGAGGAGACAAAAAAGGTTCACAGAATATAAGGTGACAGATTTACTCTTGGATGGATGACTTTAATCAGAAGACTTGAAAGCCTTTTGTTGTAAACTTGTCCAAATGGTGAAATATTTCACATTGTCCCTGGAAAACTATGCAAATATTTGAAGGAATAAAAAGAAAAAAAACAATAATTAATCTATTTTTGGACTTTTCAGAAGTCTTCACCCTTTGGCTGAGAGCTTTGCAGCTGCTGGACCAGAGCTGGAAGAAAGCCCAAGATCATCAAGATCAACATTATCATCCACAAAACAACAAAAGCGATAACCAAAACTCACCATTGATAATTTCTTCTTTCACTTTATGGAGTTCTTTTCTCACTTCTTCAATGATTTCCTTTAAAGATACACAAAGTCTCAGTTAAACTAACGTGTCTCGTGCGTTTGGATTCAAATGGGGTGAAAGAACCCACCAGTTTGAGTCGATCCACATCGACATCCTGGTCCAAGTTCTTTTTAACTCCCTTCATCCTGGAAGAAAAAGTTCAACCTTCACTGAGAGGAGAGAAACTGGGCTTACAGTAAAGGACCGTTTTTCACAGTTTTCAGAGCATCGCTTGTTAAAACAGCATCTTTAGTCTTCAGAAAAAGAAATAAAGAATCAAAGTGACCCGTAGCAACATGAGCCCAGAGCCAAACATGATGTAGTCACTTTCCAAATGACTAACTAGAATAATAAGCATAATGCAGACAGGCAGTTCTAACTCGGAGCCGTTCCTAATACCTGGAAGCTGCGGAGCAGGCGGGGCTGCCCGATGGGCTGCTGGGCCTCACGCTCCCCTCACTTTGGCTGCTGTTGGACAATTTGGATTTGCTGCAAAAAGACGGATTCAAACTATCATTTGCTGCCAGGCCGATGATGCAAAAGATGTGATTATAATGTTGAGGGGTAGGAAAATGATCTCCACGTCCCCGTGGGTCAGGCTCTCACCCTGGCAAGGTGGCAGCTCGTTCCTTGAATTTTCCGTTGGTCTCTGGGCAAATCAAATATGAGATTGTGTTGATTTCAATGGCAGAATTCCTTCGGGATGCTCTGCAGCTGCACTACTCACCTGCCGCTCCTGGAAGTTTTGAGGGTGAATCTTCGGAATTCTGTCATCACATACAAAATTCCAAAATTAGTCCATTCATGCAACCTATTCTACAGTTTAAAATATTGAAAATAGACGTCGGTCAAAACAAAATGACGACTTACACTGCGATGTTGTAGCGTTTTTGCGGGAGGGTTATCGGCAACTTTCCTCCTGTTATAAACGTCAATGTTAGCGACATGATAGCTTTTATATGAGGGCTGAGAATGTTTTAACATCTAATGTGGCATCAAAGTCATACATTTGCTAACATTTCTTTAGACGTTGCAGAGGCGGTCCTTTAAAAGTAAAATCAAAGGTCAAAATACTGGTTGTGGTTTGGGACTCATGGTAAGGAGGTTATTTTAAATCTGCACTTCCTGAGTCTCTACTTGCTTTTTTATTTAAACGTATTTACCGTCGGGCAAGAATGGCGCTCATTTCCCCCATTAGATCCCCTCCCCCATCTCCACTGCCACCTGAGCTCGCTGGTTTTGGGGTTGTTTCCCCTTCGTCCTGGACATATGAAACATCTCTAGTCAGGAGAACATTAATGACATAGTGGTGCAGCAGTTACAGGTGTGTCCATCAAGGGGGGAGAGGGAAAACGCACCTTGTTTGATTTTTTCAACTTGGCTCCTGCCAGAGCTGCAGCCAAACCACCTGCACCTCCACCTCCACCTCCACCTCCACCTCCACCGGGAGGAGGCGGTGGGGGTGGAGGTGGGCACGATGCAGAGGAGGGGGGTGGTCCAGGAGGTGGTGGAGGAGCTGGTGGGGCAGGAGGTGGTGGGGGAGCTGGGGGGGCAGCTGCAGTGGTGGTCGGAGCAGCAGAGACACAAGCAGCCTGAGAGGACGCCATCTCCCTCTTGACCCGTTCCCTTTCCTGCTGTTCTTGTTTCTCAGATGCTGATCTAGAGAGAGGACAGTCGTTCATCATGTCATGTGTGTGTGTGTGTGTGTGTGTGTGTGTGTGTGTTTACTGCTGGCTGATTTATTTGTTTAGTTCATAAAATGAATAGACTGAACATGAAAACCCCATAAGAAACAGTCAACGGCTGCAGTCAGATTCCTCTTGAATGCTCAGTACCGTCTCTTATTTTCTAGTTCCTGTGCTGAGGGGTCATGTGGAGCTGGTCCTGTGAGAAGAGGACAACAACCGTCATTCTCCAGTTCCCAACCACACACAAACCCTGCCTGACTAAAGTTCGATGTGCCCGTTTACCTGAGAGAACTGGAGCGCCGGCAGCCTCGATGGCGTGCATCATGGCGTTAGCAAAAGTGCTCGCGTCCTCTTTGCTCCCAAAGTTCAGCCCCCACACCTGTTTGGGATCCCGCCACTGATGGAAGTTCGGTGTGGCCTGATTATACTTCATCCCTCTGATAATGGCACAGTTGATCACCACCTGTAGCAAAAAGTATTTGGACACTACCAGCATGTGTACTACAAGCAAATGAGATGTTTATTAGCCATTCAATATTAATTAGGCACACGAGCTGGTTAATAAACGGTACGTGTGCTTCTACCTGCTGGTCGGCCTGAATTTTGCGGCCCACCACTCTGAAGGTATTGGCTGCGGTGTTGTGATAGATCTGGACCCGGCTGAAGGAAGGCGGTTCAGACCCTGCCGGTATCCATCGCTTGTTGGTGTCATCATACAGCATGACTGTTGCCCTCACCTGGCATATACTGGTCTCGCTGGTGGCAGACGAAGCGTGCAAACGAGCACACGTGAGAAAGATGTGACAGGAAACCACAGCTGTGGGCTGTGAAGCCATCAAGTGCTGCATCCTGTTTGGACGGAACCGGTCTGGCGGAGGTGTTTGAGCCTTGAGTTTGGATTATTGCAGGAGAAAGAGGTGTGCACATGTAGCATGATGTAGATTCAGACTGATTCTTCATGCCTGTTAGAATCTACTTCCTGCTCAAAAAAAAAGCTTTTCATGTTATGATTACTTCCTGTGTTCGGTGCATCGCTGCCTAATATGGACAATGACTTGAGCATCATCTGCATTACTGCTGTTGAAATACCTCATCAGGATCCTGCTGCTAGTTCAAATCTCTAATGTTCTGTGTGCAAAAAGCCTAAATCCACGATACACTTTCGTCCCAATGACATGATGTAGATGTAGACTTGTAGAAGCTGTAGCAGCAGTAAATAGTTCTGCATTTACTTGCGAGACGAGATGTCATAAAAGACGTGTGACAGACTTCACTTTACTGCTGTGGAACAGGAAAACTAAAAAAAGGACTCACCACATGGCGCCGGTCTCCTCCGAATCTCAAGGCGATCTTTGTTCTTTCAGCTCAGTGAAGTCCTCTTCCCTTCGAATTAGTCGCCTACTCAGACAAACCTGCTGTCATTGTTGTGCGGAGCTTCCCTACGCTCTCCCCTGGTAATGGTGAACGTGTGTCACTTCTTCTTCTGCATTTCTCTTCTCATTTCCTAGACAGGTTTTGTTTCGCTCTTCCTGTTTATGTCTTCTACACTTGTGGTTCCTGACAGTTGCAAACCTCCTCCGCTATTGTCATTCTGATTTCTGCACGTTTGCTGTTGTCACGTTGATCAAGAGGCCGTTGGTAACTGTCGGGGTGATGACAGCGTAGCTGTTCAGGCCCTCACAAGTGCATTATTCCACAGTTACTCCTTTGCTACATTATTGTGGTGACTATTTTTATGGGTAGTGGCGGTGGCCTCCTGAGACCCAGCCAGGTCCCCAGCTACCCTCCTGGAGCTGAATAAAGGACATGCTGGTGTTTCGTGTGTTTGGATGGAATAAGGGGAACTTTATTTTCATTCTGAGACAAAATACTTTTTCCTTGGGTCTCATTAAGGCTAGTAGAAGCAGCACTGTGTCACCACCAAATGAGTCTTCTGAGCAGCCCAAGACGAAACCCCAGTAACTCAACAATGAACAATGCTGATACATCGGTCTTAAGTATGTACTTTTTTGTATAGACCTAAATTTAAAATCCCGATTAGACCTCAACAGATGTTATTATTAACACCGCAGCTTCTCTCTCAGGTCTGCTAACCAGTGTTCCACTTCCTCCTCAGCTACAGGTATCAGTGAAAATAGAACAGACTGAAATAGTCCCACATGCTTTTCTGCATCAACACCCCTTTCAGGGCCATGGGGGGGGGGGGGGGGGGGGGCTACATACAGGCAAACGCAGCTAGCTCATCCCAGGGCCCCATGAGATCATTTGCGGATTTGATGCCTTGCTCAAGGGCACCTCAACAACACCTTCCATGTTTTGTCCACATTTGGGGCTCAAACCGAGAACCCTCCACTTCGCAGCCCAGACCTCAACAGACCGAGCTACCAACAACTGGCTTCTTTTTTATCAAATGAAGCTACGGTAGTTACTTGTGTGAAGCTAGTTACCGCATATCTTACATCTTATATGTTGTGTGTGTGCGTGAGAAAGAGAGCGACATAGAGGAAAGTTCAATTTCCTGTTATAATATCAAGGCCCTAAAACAGGTTAAATAAGTTCAGTTTGCTCGGCTTAATTTAGCCTGAATTTATCAGGAAGTCAAGAAAACCCAAAAGGAGGTGAAACTGTGTCAAACCAGATCTAGTTATTCATAATGAGAGCGGACTTCATGTCCATAAACATGCCACCTCGATGTACCCTGCCTTAATCGAAAGGAACACTTTGCAGTGAGCGTCACAGAATTTAAATTTAGCAAATGTTACTTTACACAAAATAAACTGTGGTTATTAGATCTACACCACAGTATTAGAGTTTCTGCCTCTCTCTCTCTCTCTCTCACACACACACACACATCATCATCAGTTAAACATCATGTTCAGACTTCTGAAGACTTCTGCGCTCTCTCTCCGCCTGTTGTAGCAAACCTTGGTGGTTAACCTTTAAGCAGCATGAGTGACGGTTTATTTTGTTTTCTGAAGGATGGTTCTATACAATGTCTTTATTGCTATGGCTAGCTCACCACGCTGTGCCCAGGGATCAGAGCCACCTCACCAGGGGAGGAACCTGAAAGCGAAGGCTGGTTTCCTGGGGGACAAAATGGCCCTTCCTTCTCACCATTGGATTTCCATGCTGTTGCACACTGGCTGAGGTTTTGCATACAGTTAGAGCTCTGGGACAACAACAGCGCACAGTACAATCAACAGTCTTCAGCAGCAGATTTCCAATACACTCGATATGCTTGAATGTTGGATAAAAACGTAATCTAGGGACAAGTGAAATGGTTTTGTCGCGTTTGCAGTCAGTTTGGACAGGACCTCGGTGTGTTTGTGAGAGTGTTTTTTACTTCCATGTTGGTTTAATGCAACACCATGTTGAGCAGTAAAGTCAATGCTTCCTCCCTTGATTCATGAATCAATAAGGGATCATCCACCACAGCAACTGGCTAATGTTCTTGGAGTGACCTCTATTGGTATTTGCATGATGGGCTTTGGTCCCGGGCTGCATTTGTATTTGCCCCGCAGAGCACAGAGAGAAATACACACAGTTAACTTCCCTTGTCCTGGTGCGCTGCTGGTGTTGGGTTGGAAATAATGCTGCATCCTAAATCCCTTCGCTCTTGCCGTTGAATAGCAGAAGGCATGCTGGGAGTGGCCAAGTGAACGGGTAGAGAAAGCACCGTCGTCAATGTGCAATTATGTTAGGAACGGTGAGCCAACAGCAGGCACTTTGAGGTCTTTTCTCAGAACACGAATGGCCTTTGTGCACATTTCAGAAGCTGCTTGGTCCCAACAAACAGATGGAACAGAGAGAGGTCAGGGAACAGAAGGGCTTGATTTACCTAGCAGTTAAGGCTGTGGCTCCTTTGTGCTTGCTCCTGTTACTCATACCATGCTCTTTGTCTAAGGCCAGGGGATGGCAGAGGAAGGATTTGCATGCCAAGGGCCACTTGAATGTGAAGCTCCCCGGATTCTCACTACCTGACATGCAAAACCAGTGGGGGACCAGTTAAAATGCTGCACACAGAGTGAACACAGGTGTACTCCAGTCAAAACACTGACTTTCCACCCCTCCCTCTCTGTAGGTTAAAACCTTGGCCACTCTTTCCAGAGGAGGTTGTGAAAACGAACAGTGATTTGTGATGGTGCGGGTGTCCTGTAGCTGCTTTAGGGTGTCATGAGAGTGAATTCAAGGGCCGGGGTCGCACTCTGACGATCTCAGCTAAGGGACGCCGGCAAGAATCATAGATTAAAGGTGTAAACATGCCGAGGTCTTTCCTTGTGAAAAAGAAACGTGGGGCATCGGGAGGGTGGCAGTGGAAAGAGCCGGAGCAGCTTGAGTGGAAAGAAGATCCTTTCAAAGGTATGATTGTCTTCTAAATTCTAAATGATCTGTGCATTTTCCGAACCATGAAATACAACATGGTTTGTTTACAATTATCTTTTGTTTTTTCTCTTAGGGAGTGGAAAGGCCGAAGCACCTGACATTCCGCCACCTGCCCCTGTAACTCAACCAGTAGCTACATTAGCCTGTGTAACAGCGTCGCTCAGGGTGCCGGCGCAGTTAGCAGCAAAAAGTGGGACTAACTGCAGGCCGGACTGGCCCACGGTGACGCTCAGAGATTACTCCTACCATCCCAGCACGCTAGCGCTCAGCAGAGCAAAGGTAAGGTCTGACTCTGCACCATGTCTTACAATAGGAGGCAGCGGTGAGGCTACGAGCGTCAGAGGGTCGACAGCATGAACCCACACTTTACATCCAGTTTATTGGCTTCGACGCGCCCGATTCTGAGCCCATGGGCTCCTGGGGTAGTGCTTAACTGCTGTTGTTCATCAGAAATCTTGCACTCTTATTTGGTTTTGTAGAGATTACTGAGAACCTCTTTACCCGCTTCCTTCATAGCCGCGGCCTCGCTCTTCCCCGGGCGCCGGTGACTTCTTATGCTCAATGTGCCACAAGATCTTCCCCCTGCAGCGCATGTTGACCCGCCACCTCAAGTGCCACAGCCTGGTGAAGAGACACCCGTGTCAGTTCTGTGGTAAAGGCTTCAACGATACCTTTGACCTAAAGAGGCATATGAGAACACACACAGGTCAGTCAACACACACACTTCAGACTCAGGTTTTCGTCAGTCCTGGGAGGGCAGCAACCTCTTTTTAATCAGCTGTACTCGGGTCAAAGGGCGCTTGTTTGAAGTGCTTGATGACAAATTGACACTAAAATACGTAAATCTGACATTGACGATCATAGACATAATTAATTTGATGTACTAAACATAAACAAGTGAACATATAAGGAGTGTTCAACAGTATGTTCTAAAGTGTGAGAGCTCATCCCACTGCAGGATGACGTCTTCTTCTGCCTTTCATTTGCACGTTGCCTGTCGGTGCCTTGAGCGCCCCCCTCAGGTGTGTGTGGGCCTGTCGGTGCCTCGAGCGCTCCCCCTCAGGTGTGTGTGTGTGTGGGCCTCGTTGCAGGGATCCGGCCCTACAAGTGTGAGCTGTGCGAGAAGGCCTTCACGCAGCGCTGCTCTCTGGAGTCTCACATGAGGAAGATCCACGGCGTCCATCAACAGTACGCCTACCGTCAGAGACGCTCCAAAATCTTCGTGTGTGAGGATTGTGGTTACACCTCCAGCCGCCCTGACGAGTACTTCCTCCACGTGAGACAGTGTCATCCTGGAAGCCCCGCCCTTCGCAGGTATTATCGCCGCCAGGCCCACGAGAACAATAGATTTGCATCTGCAGACAGTAAACTCAACCCATATTTGCTCTACTCAGCCCCTTCATACTACATTTAAGACTCAGTCCACAGGTTCGGATGCCTTAGAAGCAATTATTGCAATCTCTCTTGTTCATTTTGAGTTTTTATCCTTGTTTTCTTGACTTTTGCATCCCTGTTTGATTTGTGTATATTTGCATTTCGTCGTCACAACGCCGAGAATGTTCCTCTTTTAAACACTTTCAGTGATTTGAGCAATAGAACTAATAAAATCATTAGCAAACATTACCAAAACAGAATCTTCTACTTATTAGAAAGGGGGAATGTGGTGTAATAATTATTCCATTGAGGTGGCATTTGATTGGTCACCTAAGCACTTTAATTCACTTGAATACTAATATAAAATTTATGGAACATCACATCACATATAACCAACACATCTGCCAAAACTACTGTCAGATTAGTCGTATCTCAAACAGCCTTTAAAAATAATACAGCTTTAAATGTAAATTGTAAGTTAGATATAGGGAGAAAATGTAAATATAGACAAATGAATAGACAAACTGGTCTGGGTAATCATAATGGAAAATGTTACAGGTTGTTACGTTAGAGACATTCTTTAAGATTCCAGAGAATTTAGGACACTTAGAACATTGTTTTCCTGGAAAACTAGTGCACATATGGACCAGATACCTCCAGATACCTCCAGCACAATAATATGTGAGGCAGCACTCCTCACTTGCTTGATATCATGTGGTAAAATGGGTCTCATTATTATTATTATTATTATTATTATTATTATTATTATTATTATTATTATTATTATTATTATTATTATTGCTCTTGTTGTTGTTGTTGTTGATCATAGTAGTACTGGTTCATTCTGTATTCCACATGTTCCACATGACATGAGGGAAATAAGATAACTTATCCTGACGGTTGTGCTGATGCTGTATTTAATGGAACATGTTTTGGTGATTGTGTTTATCCAACTACTAATTAAAGATGTTGTTTTATTTATTGCAAGAAGTTATTTCTTTTGTTTTGAGAGTACGGCCTACAGTACTGGCCTACTGCTGGCCAAGTGCCCTCGACCCGAATGATTTATTCTGATTAAATCGTGTTTTTAACTTGTTGACACGCGTATTCTTTCTTTAAAAAATTCATTTCCACACAGATTTTCGTTGTAAATGTTAAAATGAATATTTTAAACATTTTAAAGCGATTGTAGAGGTTCAGAGTCACAGGCTCTTGAGCTGGGAACAATACAACATACTCTTGACCTTTGACCTTTACTCTTGTGACACAAATACAGAACAGGAAGACATCAATGTTGTTTTTTTAATCAATCTTTCCAATCAGATAGAAAAAAACACCCTTTTTGTAAAGAAAAATAATGTTTTGAATAATCTACAGTAGTTACAACCAAGAAAACATGGTCAGATACAGACGTGTGCACGTTCATCCACAAGCACACACGACTGGACTCTCCTCAGTCTTAAGAGAGAAAGTTAACTAAAACCAAAGATAATGAGCACAATTGTACTTTATTATTTCTGTTTAAAAGACTTAACTCGTTCCTTTCATTTGTTGGGGCTGTTATTTCACATTATTTTCTAGAATTGTTTGTTTGTCATCGTTTGTTTATTTGTTTGTTTGCTGCATTTGGCTCCCGCCTCCAGTCGTGACAAAAAGGGGGGGGCATTTTTGTAGGCACTGCAAGCCTAAATGCATTTTACATTGTGTAACTTGACTACTGGTCAACATCAACTTCTTTAACCGCCTCCTCAGAGTTTCACTCTTTACACTCTTGGTTTTCATCTTTGACGTCTCAGGCCCCAGAATCAGAATAACGCTGTACACTTGCAATGTTACAAGACGTGAAAAGCAATAAATGCATTTTTCATTGTGTGCAAAATGTCTAAAGACGCCTCGTTGCAATATTCTGTGAGTCGCTTGTGTGAATGGAGATGGGTCGGTCTCAAAGTCTCAAAGCTTTGCTCTGTCTGTGTTCCCCAGTGGGCCAGTCTGTCGTGTGCGTGGTGTTATTTCATGAGTAAAACTATGGCTTTTATTCACTTTTGCACAGCAAAAACATGCCTATAGTAGTGCAAAACAGAACCACTCAAGGTGCAGATACAGTGACACTCAAAAACAACTCTATTCACTCAACAGCTGCACCTCTGTGGCCTAAAAGGTAACGTCTCAATCTCTTACTCACGCAAACATGCTCGCTTTGATGGCTTTCTCTTTGTTCCGCAATCACATCAAAAATGTCCTCATCGTTTCTCCCTCATTGGCTGTCAGAACTCTAAACGGCCTCTCTTTGCATGCTCGGCACAGAGGAGGAGGCTGAAGCTGCGGGTCAGCGTGGTCGCATGTTAGGAGAGCTCAGAATAGCGGTTTCTCCTCCAGGCACTGAGCTCAACACCTTCTGCACAAACCAGTAAGTAGGATTCACTCCTCACCTGTGGCAGCCAAACCTGGAGAAGGAGAAAATAGAGCTGCAGCTAAACTGTTGAAAGGAGGCTTGACTGATGGCGACTGATGCGTCGTGTAGGCCCGACGTCACTCAGCGTGACCTGGAAACGCCTTAACGTGGACCTCAGCTCACACTGGTATGAACGATGCCGCGGTGAAGCTCAAACCGCACGAGACGGCAGTTGCCTGGAAATATAATCTGCACTAAATAAAGCAAATGATTGTACCCTGTGAAAGAGGAGCAGGTGGCGATGGAGAGGTGTCACCAGTGGGTACTGGCAAGCTGGGGTCACTCTCTGCCTCTGGAACAGACAAAAACATTTAAATTAGGAGATCTGTGACGGCAACAGCAAGAGGTCAGAGACTTGGTCATCACAGGTTTTAGTCATTGGTGCAACAACTGCTTCAGCAAACACATCAGAAAATAAAAGGTATTTCATGCTGTTTCAAGGGTTTGATTTCGGTGGCCATGACAGAGAAAGAGTTATTTGGATAAAATGGAGTAAAGCCAGGCTTACATCTGTTGGCGCATCCACACAGTAGCCAGGCAGAGCAAGAGGTGTTGGACAGATACTGAGCTCTGTGATTGGAGGAGAGAGAGGAACGTCAGAGCCCACGATGTACAGCAGCACTGCAGGCAGGGTGCGCTGCTGGCCAGCCAGAAGAGTCGTCATAAAAAGACCCAAAAAGAGCACAGTTGTGTGGTGATGAAGGTCAGAGCAGTGTGACTGAGACAGGGGGAAAAGGAAGGGACGCAGGAAGTAGCATCAGCAGCGGCGTTGAATGATGATGTTCCTTGTGATCATGGAATCTGTGTAAGGCTGCCAGAGGTGGCATTTCCTTCCTCCTCTGCCCCTGTTGGGGGCCCTGAGACTCCTCACCAGACTGGCAGAGGCCTGTGAGCCAGAGGATGGATACCAGAGCAAGTTGCCCTCCTTGGACTGGAATGTTATTGCATATATTTCTTATACAACCAGGGTCTCTGTCCTTGTCTTCTGTCCCTCAGTACTCAATGAGTCAAGCCTCTCTCCTGCTCGATTCAATTATTATTATTATTATTAGAAAATACAATTCACAGCTTCTTGGACAGAAAATATTCTAATAACTACATAATTATTGTGGTCACACAGTAAAAATGTGAATGTATATGAGATATCAGAACAGCTGAATGTATATGGGGTTTATGAGATATCAGAACAGCTGAATGTATATGGGGTTTATGAGGTATCAGAACAGCTGAATGTATATGGGATCTATGAGATGTGAGAACAGCTGAATGTATATGGGATCTATGAGATGTGAGAACAGCTGAATGTATATGGGGTTTATGAGATATCAGAACAGCTGAATGTATATGGGGTTTATGAGATATCAGAACAGATGAATGTATATGGGGTTTATGAGATGTGAGAACAGATGAATGTATATGGGATCTATGAGATGTGGGAACAGCTGAATGTATATGGGGTTTATGAGATATGAGAACAGCTGAATGTATATGGGATCTATGAGATGTGAGAACAGCTGAATGTATATGGGATCTATGAGATGCATTGTTGCTTCTGGAAGGGCTGGGGGATGTGGGGGAGTGGTCGTGTACAGTAAGCATGAGATGGATGGATGGATGGATGGATGGATGGATGGATGGATGGATGGATGGATGGATGGATGGATGGATGGATGGATGGATGGATACATTTACTAAACCACTCAAAATTCAATGAGTTCAATAGCACCTTTAAATTTGGCCCAGACATTGAAATAAATTTAAACTGTGGAGAAAACTCCTAAAGATCAGCCCGACTCTCCCAACCTTCTATCATTTGTAACCGTTTGGGTTCCTGGGACACGCTCCCTAAGATCTCCAACCCTCATTAATGATGATGAAGAGGATGCCATGAAGAGGAGGCAGGGCACTCATTCCTTGCCTGTCTCCTTGAAATTTTTCAACTGTTGGATCTCCCCCTTTAATCGCTCCATCTCTGTCTCCAGCTCATAACATCTCCTCTCTGCTTCCTGTAGCCGGCTGGTGGGGACAAACGTGTGGTTTTAAACTCTTTACTGAAATGGTGTCATGCGGATTGTCTGTTGTTGATACCTCTGCAAGTCTTCGTTCAGTTGTGATAGTTGTTGGGACATCGCCTCGTCCCCCTCAGTGGTGACGTGAGGAGATCCAGCAGGACCTTCGTCCTCAGTGGGGGGGGGCTCCAGCAATGGAGACGGGTCTTCTGGTCCAGTGTTTGTAAGATTCCACAGCTGTTGGCTCTAAATGCAAAGCAGGGATGGGACAAACTCAGCAACCCCAGGACAGAAGAGTCGTACCTGGCCTGGACGATGAAGACTAACCAGCTCCACTGGGGTGTAAAGACTCTCCCAGTCTCTTTGTCTTGTGTCGTCAATCTGCATCATGATGTCCTGACTGTGGTCGATTGCACCTGTCTGGCTAAAGTCCGATATAAGGAAGGAAATACACAAATAAATAGACCAGACGGGTTGATGTGTGTGAAAACTCGAGCGGGCCTTTCAGGTCACCTTGTGGCCGTGTAAGAGTATCCAACAAAGGCCAAGTGTACTCCTGTGGGGGCTCTGTCGGTCACGTCAGACAGGGTCTCCTGCAGAGAACAACAAACAGCCGATGTTGTTGTTTTAGACAGAGTCCATGTGTGGGACAACTGTTTCTCGGATCTGAGGGGGAAGTACCGTTTCACTGAGACAGTCGTCCATAATGTCAAAGTTAGAAGTGTCAGTTGGATTGGACACTTCCGGCAGAAACGGGGCAGGGATTTTATGTAGGGACGCCCAGTCCAGCCCGCTGAAGAAGGGGTGGCCCCTGAAGTCACTGAGGCCCTTCCTCCCGAGGCGGTCTTCCCTCTCACAGATGAGCCCAAGGATTAAAGAACGAGCCTTTTCTGAGATCTCGGGGCCAGAAGAGGGGAATTCAAAATAATCCTGAGAATAAACAACCTGTTTGAATGCTTTGTGTGCACCAAACTGCAACTATGCTCAGAGGTTCCTCAGCTCCTAATGAGGGTGACGATGGAAGCAGGAGCAGAGGCAGGCCTGCACCCTGGACTGGTCTCCAGTCCATCACAGAACACACACCATTCACACACACTCACACCACGGGCCTTTTACAGTCTCCTCTTCCTCGTCCCTCCCCAGAGGGTGAAATGTTCTGAACTTAGCTGAAATGTTTGTGTACCTGGAAGTGGATGATCTTGGCATACGTTTCAGAGAGCGACTCTGCGTAGAAGGGCGTGGTACCCAGCAGCATCTCATAGGCGCAGATACCCAGAGCCCACCAGTCACATTCAAGACCGTAACCTCCACCTCCCTCAACTGCCCTTAAAATCTCTGGAGACAAGTAGTCAGGAGTTCCAACAGCCAGAGTTGAGTGGACCTGTGACAGAATAAAAGGGTGACGGGTGGGCGAGCCTTAGCTATCCTCCTCCTCCTATTGTTATTATTATTATTATTATTATTATTGGTGGTGGTAATAGACGCAGCAGAAAAGTTACAGATGTTACTTATCGACTCTCACCAGGCCGTCCTCTGGGAGCCTCAAGCAGGAACCAAAGTCCCCCAGCCTGACGTGTCCATCAGCTGTCAGCAGGATGTTGTCAGGCTTGATATCTCTGGGAGGTACAACAGAGGACCAGTGTCACTTCCAGAGGAGACAGAAACAAGACTCGTCTAATCGCAGTTCCACGAGATAAACGGCACAGCAACACATACTGATAGGAACGTTCCAGGATTCAAAGCTAATGCTGTACCTGTGGACGTAGCCCAGTTTGTGAACAGAGTGAATGGCCAGGACCATCTCAGCCAGGTAGAACTGAGCCATGTCCTCGGGGAGCTGGTCACCAAACTTACTGAGCAAGGTCAGCAGGTCGCCCCCTACATAATAGTCCATTACCAGATACTGAAGTAGAAATTGGTGGATGAATGAGAAAAGTGGCCTTTAATTTGACTAATACACAATGTTGGATTAGTAAGCGTTATTTTCTGACTGAAATGTTTGTTCATACCAGATAATCATCGTCCTGAAAGGCGTAGTGCAACTCTGTAATCCATCGCCTGTCGCCTTTGAGCAGAACCTCTCTCTCCTCTTGGTAACATGCTGTCTATAAAAGAGAACGGATGATGTTCTGTCTGGATCAGTAAAGGACAACTCCTTAAAGTCTCTCTTTAATGTGTTTGCGTGTGTATATGCGGCCATATACCTCCCCTCGTCTCAGTATGTCCCATTTATTCATTATCTTTAAAGCATACACTTGTTGGGTACTTCGGATTTTTGCCACGGCAACCTACAAGAGAACAACATAAAACAAAACCGTGAACATAAAAAATATTCCTCAAACCAGTTCCGGTGCTGATGCAGCTGTTCTGGTCCGCTGGTCCACAAACACTGCCCGTACCAAGCAGCCCACTGGAATCACTTTGTCGCCATCTAGCGGCCACATTAAAAACTACACCCAATTGAGGCCAGACTGTATTCAAACGTTGATTAGCAACGTTCACCTTCCGCAGAACAATGTTGGCATTCAAATGTGCATCTTACAAATGCATCTTAAGCCATCTACATTTTACATCTATTATATGTTGTATTCAAATTGAAATCTTGGGCCTGGACTAGGACAATCTTGTTAATGTTATTGAAGGTGCAGCAGCTAAAGAAAGAACAAAATCTGCAGTTTCACTCAACACAACTACGAGGTCGAAATGTGCAGCAGCATGTATGTGAACAGCTTTAAAAATAGGATATTTATATTTGTTTTTTAAGCAGGTCTACGTTCCCGCCTAATGCCTAATGTAAAGAGCAGTAGAGGGAACACAGGTGAACACATGAGCTGCTTCTCTCTAGTAAAGCTTGCTCGATGTTTAATCTGCTGGCAGGACCGGATCAGTCTGGGAAGGGTGAAAGATCTGGTTTCTAGGTGTCAGTGCTGTGTGATTGCACTTCGGGTCTGATCGGGAGGCTCTGTGGTTCCTGCTCCAAAGCTGCTCACCTCGCTGAAGTTGCCCCGGCCAATCACCTTCAGGATGTGGAAGTCTTCTCTCTTAAGACGAGTCTTCTTCACCTGCTTTACCAGAGGTTCAGCTGTGATTGGAGGGAAGTCCACAAGCCTTTAATCATCTGTGGTATATGTTCTTTTCAGCAGAGTGAAGAACACACGTTTGTTTTGTGTGTATAATACTGTATGTGCGATAATTGTCTAGTACAAACTGGTTTAGCTTTTTCTGTTCGGGTAAATATTAACAAGATGGTGATTCTTGTATAAACGTTAATAGCTATAGCTCAGCCTTGCGTGTTAAATATCCACATCAGACCTTTTAGAAAAAGATCCAGTCGGCAGCAAACAACCAACTACAGGAGAGAGAGAGGATAAACTACGATGACCCTACAGCAGGAGAAGCTTCAGCCCTTTCAGAGTCCATCACAGGACCCCTCAACATCCGTTTGCACTCCTACGAGGCTCCATCCACCCTGCGCACACGTTTGGATGAAACTACGAGGAAATACCCGACTGTCTACCAGAACAAACCACACAGACACGCAGAGAACATGCAGAGGTTCCTGCTAACGCCTGAGCTGTGGACCTGTTTCCTAGAGTCCCAGAGGCCCTCGCAAGGCAGACTGTTGATATTAACCTGCATTTTTCTTTTAAAATAACAGTTTGAATAAAGTCCCCAGCCTAAAGGATGGAGAAAGGGAAATATTGTCATGCTGCAGCCAACCACCAGAGGGGGTTTACACACCGAGTTGGGCCTCCGAGCAGCTGCTTTCCTGTTTTAAACACAGTCTGGGCAAACTCCATTTTTTATTTCATCCCTTGTCTGTCCTAATCTTTTCCAGCTCCTAATATATCATGTTGTGATCTACTGTCTGGGTCTCCCTCAAAAAAAAAACAACATTTCCTCTGGTGAGATGTCCCAGAGAGCTAAAGTAAAATAAAATAAATCCACAGTTTTGAGTTATGACAACCTGTACCTGAGCAGAGGAAGAGGACCATGAAGGTCCCTGGGAGCACAAACTGTGTCCTGGGTCAGGAGGCTTGGCCGATCACACGGCCTGTCAGGACCCGCCGTCCTCCACAGGGACAGCTTCGGGGGGGGGGGGGGGGGGGGGGGGGGGGGGGGGCACGTGGATCAGAGCCCTGCTAGGAGTCAGCAGCAGCTGCAGGTTGACTCAACTGGGGAAGGCTGCAGCAATCTATCGGCTGTTGTCACCACCATGCTGATTCATTAAGCCTGGGAATGATGGGACTGCTTCATGGGCCAACTGGGAGGGACGGAAGGATCTGAGGAAGCCTGGAGCCACATTTGTGGTCCGTCTGCATCACTCTGGCAGCAGATCGCAGTAGATCCGCTGATCTGCTGTTGATTCTCTAAATCTTGTCAGCTGGTGAAAATGAACTATCAGTGGAGAATTCTTTTCAGCTCGACGATAGATGGTCGATATTCAGCAGCTTTTATATCTGAGGCGCCCTCGCTGGGGCCTGATGATGTCGTGCTCATCTCGCTCTCATCCCGTTTGGGTGGTTTGGGGGGGTTCGTGTAAATGACCTGCTGGTTGAAACACCCGTTACCGTTACTCCTTAGTGTGTGTGTGTGTGTGTGGGGGGGGGGGGTAGTCTTCGTGCCTGGAAACGTGACCAGGTTAAATTTGGAGTGTTCATTAGACGGCTCTTTTCAGATGCTGAACACGGACATCCAGCACAGACAGATGCTTCACACCAACCAAAATAAACCTGTGACACACTTTTAACAACATTGTGTCGTGGTGAGGGGAGTTTTCCTCCATATTCCAAAGCACTGCTGGACGTCCCACCAGTTGAGACGACCGCTGGATTTTAGACGTAAGACAGAGTTGACGTCCTGCGTCTGTCCAGCTCTTTTACGGCCACCTGCAGTCGATGTAAACTAAAGTGGAGAATCTCCCAGTATGAATGGAATTCACTGGCAAACATGCCTGTGAAAGCACACAGCCCGTATTAGCTGCTCTATTTATAAACCGGAACAGCGCCGCTGTGACTTGGTGGCTCAGCTTGAAGCACGTTTAAGTTCTGAGCGGCTCATCATCGACTGGTGAAAAGCTCAGCGAAGCTGTGTTCCCACCACCAACGTTCATATTCAGCAGGAGAGGACTCACCCCACTGCAGGAAGCCAGAAACGAACTTCTCCTTCACCAGCGTCGATGAGTAAAACTCCTGATAGACACCCACGAGAAGGTCCAGCAGCGTCTGAAGCCCAACGGGGCCCGATGTCTGGGGGCCCTTGGCCAGACCAGGTGCGCCGAGCCCCGGGCCCGTCGACATCATGTCCGAAGGCTGGGGGGGGGCCCTTCCTGTGACGGTTACCCCCCAGAGTCCATGGAGAGTCGGGTCTCCTGCTGCTGGGTGTGTAGTTGGACTCTTGTGAATCACATTTACTGTAACAGCCCTCCCTCAAGGTCTTTGGGCCACACCACCCCCACCCCCCCTCCACCTCTGGCCCACCCAACAAACACTCTGGATCTGGTTCTGGATGATCACCAAAGCCCACCCCTTCCCCCACTAACCTGCCTGGGATGTGTATCGCCTCAGCTTCGCCCCTTTATTCTGGGTTTTCTGTTTGTAACATGGTCTTTGAGCAGGTTGCCTTCAGCCCGCTCCTGTTTAAGGTCAGCTTTTTTCCTGCTCTCCTCTGTTTGTCTTTATATGTCAGCCTCCTCCCTCACTTTCCATTCGTGTGCAGCATCTGTCAAGCCTGTAATTTCTCCAGTTCTGACTCCGGACCTTTTTTGGTGCTCCAGGCTGTGTCTCCGTCCTTCTCCACACCCTCCGAACAACTACTGCAAACAATGAGCTGCAGCAGTTGCGTGGAATAGGAAGCACAGTCGTGCTCCTAAACCGTTTCTCCTTTTCTCTGTCAGTGCTGCTCTGCCTTTGTTTTATGACATCGCAGCTTCCCTCTTTCTCTCTGTGTCGGAGCAAACTGGAGGCGCTGACCTGGATCACTGGGAGCTGCTGCTAATCCACTCAGTCGAGACCACAAATCTCTTATTTTGTCAACCATCCAGTGATCATTTAAGAGTCATTTTTTTGTTCTTCTTCTCCTCGTTCCTCTCAGCTTTCTTCTCTTCCTCAGATGTAACAGATCAGTAATTCCGGCCCAGATCGCTGGTTTAGTAAATATCCCACAGTCCTTCTGCCCGTCCCACATTATCTGAGGCTGAATAGCTTCACTGTTACCCAGCTGAAACCCAGAACTATTAGTATGGATAATAATTGATCCTGTAATAAATCAGCCTGGGGAAATGACAGGAGTTCTGAAAAGCAAGTGCCCTGGTTCTGTTACCCAGTGGAACAGGTGAGGACTTGGTCACCCACATAAAAATAACAACAGCTTCATCTTGAAATATGACTTTGTAGCTGCCCGTGGAGGGAAGTTACAGCAGAAGCTAAGGGACCCAACACAGAGAAGCCCATTTATACGCAGCAGCTCTAAAGGGAAGAACGTTTGGTTTGGTTCCATTTTTGAAGCGTTTTCAATCATCAAAGTCCACTTTTATCATTTAAGTCCTCAGCTAAAAATCATTTTACGTTCCATTTGGGAAGGTCCCAGAGTCTGGAGGAGCGGCGGTGAACGGAGCCGCGCTGGTGCGGGTGTGTTTTATCAGGTCAAAGGTCAACGCAGCCGTCTACCAGGGGATTTTAGAGCACTTCCTCCCTCCCTCTGCTGTACCTGCCCCCACTGCCAACGGTGCCTCTGTGATCAACCAGCAAATTCACCTGACCAAAGCAGCGAACAGTGAAGCGTCTCCAGAAACAAAAAGATTCCCACACTTTTTAATACACCAGTCTGAGTGTAATGAATCTATATAAAAAGACTTTTCACTTTTAGGGTTGAATTAGTGAAATAAATCGAGCGTTTGATGGTATTCTAGTTTATTCGAAGGGCTCCTCGCAGCATGAACGCCACTGCTCAGTGCGATGGCGCCCCCTGCTGCTGTCCTGGGGAACAGCGCCTTCATCTGCAGCGCTTCAGTGTGACACCCTGCTCAGACTGGTCAGACTGGTCAGACTGGTGTACAATAAAACAAATGAGCTCGCTGAGCTCCTACAAACACGTGTCCGGGAAGTTGAGTTAGGCATGGATATCACAAAAGCCCAGTATTTATTTGCTATTTCTGCATTGCACAAGATTCTAATGACGTGGTACAATTCTGCCTTAGCAACACACCGTTGCTATGATGCGCGGTAATCAAACGCGGAAGCCTGATTAAATATAATCACTTTTCATGCTATTATCTGACATTGAAGAATAGGTCATTTACCCATTGTTAAAAAAAAGAATACCTTTTTAACATTTCAGACTTTGCATTCAATTATTTTGCAAAACTTTTGAAACTTCGGAGTAATCTCAGCTGGTGCAGAATCACTTTTACAGCAAATCTTTAAGGTCTTTAAGGTGGATTTTTTTGCATTATAAAAATCTGATAATAACATGGTGAATGGCAGCACCACAACCCTGATGAGGTGAGATGTAATAATAATAATAATAATAATAACTGTGCATGTACAAGTGAGGGGAAAACACAGCTCACGGAGCAACAAGCTGTCCAGGCTGACCTGGATCCCCACAGCACGTGCACACACGCACGCCCGTCCATAATCCTCCTTGACTGTTATTTATTCTCATTTGTGGAATCCATAATCTAGCTCCACTGGTTCAACCTAAGCATTCATTTGGAGAACAGTCCTAATCAGGATGTATAAAAAGGTCTTAGCAGGGGGGGCTGGAAGGGCCCACCGGCTCCCCGTGGCCCCGCACACCCCTCCCATCACAGCTGCGTGTGTGATTGAAGGTGACACTAATTCTGGCAGGTTGCCTGTCGCTCTGAAGGTGCACTGTTGCGTCACTGCGAGGAGAGCTGGAGGGATGTGGGCAGGGACGCAGGAGCAATTCCAGAAGGAAATAAGTGAAAGTAGGCTGCAGTCGGCTTGTCAAGAGGAGCTGCTGCTTGGTGAGGGTTCCTGGTGTTGTCGGACACTTTTGGAAGGATTTGGCTCTGATTCTCAGTGACCTTGATGTCCCCACAGAAATGAGCTGCATCCCAGCCTCACACAGGTAAGGAACACGCTTAAACAGGGACCAATCGACAGTCTTTTTCAACTTTACCTTCATTTAATACCTAAAGTAAAGTGGGATTAAACCCTTAAAGCCTGGGCTGAAGAACATCTTAAGTAATCTGTTTCTCTGGGTAGTAAGAGTATTTGAGTGTTTGTGAAAATTCTCTCTCAAGAGCCTGGAAGATGTAGAGAAGTAATGGGAAGGTGATGCACGTTCATCTTGACCAGCACTCTAATATTTACATGTAGATTTGGGGCTCAAAGGGAGCTACTGATTCAGCAGGTCAGAAGGTTCCAGGACAGTGTGGAGTGTTGAAAGAAACCTGGTGTTTACTGTCCCAAGAGCACAAATAAATACAGACCAAATTCCAAAAAGTTGCTCCTCCAGTCCAACACTTTTTAAGTCCTTCTCCCATTCTTGGACTGTAGGAATCAATTGTTTAAGATACTTATGTTATTAAGTGCTTATCTGTAGATTAAGCCAGAAGATGACCATCCCCCACTCCTTGTGTCACCACATGCACCTTTTTCAATCACCAATGAGCATTTCTGTCTAGTTTAACCTGTATTTTGCTGCTGTGGAAGCTGCTAATTTATTCCCCCGTGATGCTGTAGACCAGAGGTGTCAAACTCAAATACCCAGTGGGCCAAAATTCAAAACTGGGACAAAGTCAACAGTAATCTTTTGCCATTGTAAGTTAATGTAATGTAAATGTGATGCCTTTTCATTTCTTCTACTTTCTGGCACCTTTGAGTCATTTCCAGGAGCTTGTGCTTGTCTTGGTGTTGCGTTTATAGTGTCCTCTTTTGTTGTTCTCCTTGTAATGAACATTGGCTCCACATACAAGACAGACAGGTCCATCTTTTACATATCTAAACAGATATTCTGCCTCCTACCTGTTCAGAAAGGTCCTTTTTTCTGCATTTAATCATTTTTCAGAGGGGTAGTGCCAGAATTAGCATTAGCATATAAGGTCGCTATGACTACTTTCTCTTTCTCGGTGGTTGGCAAGCCACATACTGGTGCATTACCACCACCAGCTGATGTGGAGTGTGGATTTTCACTCCAAAACACCAGCAGAGCATTCTGGTATTTGTGGTATTAACACATGCTCTTTAAGCGATAATACCGGCGGGCCAGCTCTAATAGTCAATTGGTATGGCTTTGCGGGCCAAATATAATTACATTGCGGGCCAAATTTGGCCCATGGGCCAGAGTTTGACACCTGTGCTGTAGACTCAGAAATGAGCTGCCGGACTTTCCAACATCCACATGGTCCTGAGCTTCTTAGAACCTGGAAGCAGATAAAAGCTTCCATCCAAGTTGACTGACCCCCTAAACCCCCCAAACCAAAGATTATAGATGAACAAAGCTAGTTTTGCTGGGTGTTGTCCAGAGAAGACTCAGCTCAGCTTGATTTAGACTGTAGCAGAGACACGTATGAAAGGTAACTAAAAATGTACATTTGTCCACATGTTTGTGTCTTTATTGGCAGTATGAACAATATTCTCACTCAAGTAGAACCTCAGCTGGAGGAGAGTCCAGGAGAGAGAAGAGGGAGCAGAGCCTACCAGGTATTATGGGTTATTTTATCAGTCGTCGCCTGGTCTCGTGCAACCTTGGGGCTGTTTAGCTGGATCATCGTTCATGGTGGAGGTCTCGGGCTGTTCCTGAGAGCTAACTGCGATAGCTACACGTGATAAACTCAGGAGGCTGATTCTCCTGTCCTACTGCTGCTAGAACCTGCTCTTGCTTTGGCCATTGACTGCTTTTCCACAACTCCCAGCATTGCTTCGGCATACCTGGTTGCTATAGCAACCCTTGCAGGACACTGCTGTAACATAACATGTTGACCAGTTACAGTAGGAGAATAAATATTGTGGTTCTTTTGGAATGTGGGCAGGCTGGCGGCCAGTCGACCAGAGTTCGGAGCAGGCCAGCAGGTACATCAAGCAGCTGTGTGTCACAGATGGGAGATAAGCTCCTAATCTGAGCTCTGTCACATGGAGGGTAAAACAAACAACATCCCAGAGGAGAGACATGATTGTCATATCAGAGGGGTGAAGGGACACATGACCCCTTTGGCTCCAAAGGATTCCCTCTGAAGGATTTCATTAATCCAATCTAGCATCATTTTTCCAGACTGGAGAAGCAAATTAAACGTCCGATCCCGCAGCTGTATATTGTTTCTAAAACATTCTAAAACGTCCCTCTGGTGCAGATTTTCCCTGAGGTAAACAAGGATGAGGATTCCTGCCCCGAAAACATCCTCTACCGACGGGAACGTCTGCCTTCGATAGTGGTGGAGCCCACAGAGCTGGAGGGAGGCAGCACGCGCTGGCCCAAACTGTGTCCTTCCGGCAGCAGTTTGGAGGAGGGGGAAGAGACGGGCTGCAGCGCCGATCCAACAGAAGAGGACTCCACCGCGGAGCCAGAGTACGGATCTCAGTCAGCCAGCAAAGCTAGCAAGACCAATAACGTGACGAGTCTTTCCCAATGCAGAGAAAATGGGAGAGAATCAAGTTACCAGTATAAAAGGGAATTGAAGGAAAAGGCTTTTTTTCTAAATTGTGGTTAAAAATGAAAGTCTCCTCTTGATTCTGCATCCTAACGGTGTGTCTGTTTCAGCTCGGGGGCCCGGAAGTCCTCCCTCACTCCATCCCAGAGTCAGATGTCCCTGTCCCACCTGACCCCGCCGACCTCCCCCACCCCCCCCGAGGCTGCTCCACCCTGCTTGAGGAGCTGAAGCTGACAGGAACCAAAGGAAGCCACTGAATGAACTGTGTGGAGCCCAACATCATTTAAGCACTTTTGAGATGTGGCTAAATTATTGGAGCTCAAGTTAGAAGCAAAGGAAAGTGTTTATTTATTTGGACTGAAGTCCTCAAATGTACTGGTACTTCAATTTGGAAATAATATGAACAAACAGGACCAAGATTTACCTTTAAAAGAAATACTTCCACAACAAGGAACCTTTACATGGAACATTTGCCCTGTGAAACAACTTTCTATAGTAATTTATATAAAAATGTACACATTTAACCATCATTTGCTCGTCATGTTGCTATTACAGTAAGACACGTTTAACTGAGAAACATTGTTCTAAATAAATGCATCCCTATATTGCCATTTCTCATTTTGACCAAGTTCTGAAGGTCAGTGATAGAATAATATGCTTACAGGACACACAGAAGGAAGAAACAAATGTACATTTTTATTTCATGTGATGTTTCTTTGCCAAGGCCTATTTGCACCTTTCTGATAAAGATGAGCTTTAGTGGGTGTTTTATAATAATAAAGCTACATTTTAAATTGTTCTGATGTATTTGTTAATTATTAGATTGCAGCACAATATAACTCATGTTTCTAAATTGAGAAGAATTTAATTCATATGGTCACAGGTTGTGTCCACAAGCACAAATGGAAATAAATACATGGCTGTTGTCTGTCAATGAGACGTTTGATTGGCTACTTTTCTGTTGATAGTTGCTGTCATGACCTCCGTCATCAAGTTGTTCGGATAGCGGATCGTTAGTTTGGTTTGTGTGTGACAGAGTGGAGAACCTCCACCCTGTACTGGTACCAGTCCAGCAGGTTCTGTGTCATTGTCAAGAGCGACCGCTAGATGGCAGCACTGGGCTCACACTGGCGACAGATAGATAGATAGATAGATAGATAGATAGATAGATAGATAGATAGATAGATAGATAGATAGATAGATAGATAGATAGATAGATAGATAGATAGATAGATAGATAGATAGATAGATAGATAGATAGATAGATAGATAGATAGATAGATAGATAGATAGATAGATAGATAGATAGATAGATAGATGAATGATGGATGAGCTCCAGGTTCTTGGGAGGGTCCCTGTGGAGGAGCTGTCAACCGTTGGCTTGAGATAAACTAAGGTGACCAGTTTTTTCCAGCTTTAAACTTTCATCTCCCTCTGATTTATTGAGTTCACATATTAAAAACAGACTAAAGAGAGAATCGCTGTTGCTCACATCACAGCAGTATTTATCTGCTGATCTAAAAGAGCGCTGATCTAAAATGACATATACCGTACTTTCTCAACTTGCCTCTCTAAAGTAGTGACAGAAGTTAATGTTTATGAACACTGTAAAACATCTGAGAATAAATTCTATATATGGTTCATGTTTGACATCTGAACTGCGATGTGATACATCATTTTATGAAGTAATGATGAAATTCATTTATTAAAAGCAAAATGTCTATTTCGCTCTAATCTTGTGCTCCGGGCCCGTACCCAGATGGAGCTGTGGCCCTGCTGGCCACCACCAACCAAGTCTGAATAAGCTTGCTATATATTTGAACGATCTTAGACCTTTGGTTAACTTCAGAGACACAAACACATGCTACGATTCGGGAGAGGCGATTCCAAAGGAAAAACAGGCAGGACATCTCTGGGACACAGCGCTGAAGTCTGCTGCACTTAGAATAGTTGCTGGTAATTAGCTCCTGTGGCGCCGCGTACAGAGAGTGAGCTGAAGGAAACCCTGCAGCGCTCTGCAGCCTAATGCATACTAATAGAATAATAATATCTTCACAAGGCTTTAACAAACCATAATGGTGGAGCAGATAAACGCAGGCAACCGTGTTGATGCCATGACATTAAATATAAATGAGCCTGGTACAAGAAGGCAATTCAAAGGATGCAGGAGAAAAATATAGGTCAATCACTGAATCCCCAAATGTGCCAAAAATGAAAGCCGCTCTGTCTCCTCTCCGAGCCCGAACCTCTCCGTCTGAGTAATCAAAGCCAGATGTAGTCCTCCACTCAGCCCCGCTACCCTCCCTCTCTTTCTCTTGCTCTGTGTGAGTTTCCTCCTCACACTCAGTGCCTCTCTGTTCCCGACCTGCCCTCCTCTCCTGCCTCTCTCCCCCTCGCTCGCTGCTAAAGCAGGAAATACTACAGGTTTCTCAGCCTGGAGGCAGAACTTTTCCTCTAAGCACTAACAGATGGAGGGAAGGGTTGGATATTCCAGTCAAATGATGTGTCTCAGTAATAAAAACAACGTCAAAGCATCAAGAACTGCAAATACTGAGAAAACAAGATGTTTTGTTGGCATAAAATCCTGTTGAAGACCATCAAAGCTCATCTGCTCTCTTCTTGAACCATCTCATATAGTAATATTTGAGCTCTCTAATTCAATATATTGTGACTGATTAGTACTTCCAAACATCCTGGATCATGAGAAACATGTGAGATGTCCACAGCGGTTCACTGCTGGCCTGGGTGAGCTGCTGCACGTCGGTGATGGGGACCAGAACATCTGGACGGTTACCAGCATGTGCAAAACACCTTCACAGTCAACACGATGCATGAAATCAACATTCTGGCTCTTCTTTCTGTGGGAAACGTGCTGCAGTTGTGGGGTGAGCTGAACTACTGGGTTATTCAGCATTTATACCAGTCGTTATAAATGCTGAATAACCACAATGTGTCTTCCAGCGCTCGATAGATAGAGATAGAGACAGACAGACTGTGGTGGCTTTTAAGAGCTTTAATTTTGGATAAAAAGAAACCAATACTGCTGTCCGTGTTCAATGGCACTAAATACTGTAATAATACTGAACAAAGCCCAGGCGACAATATAACATTAAATACATTCTTTGGCCAACACATCTGTGTCCATCAGCTTTAGGTAGCCCACTCTTTACATCAAATGGTAAAAATCCTGTATGTTACATGCTATAATTTGGAAACAGATCCTCCAGGATTATTGGTCCTGATTTCCACAAACCTTTAGGAGGAATAAATGTACATTTGCATCTAATGCTACAGACAAATGGCATCACACACCTGTTCAGGTAAAGTGAGATTTACATTCTCAGAGAAAAGCAGTCACATATAGCTAACGGGAGCACTCCCGTATCTGCTGATGCTCATTCATGTTGGGATCAGAAGTCACATCGATCACAAAAGTCCATAGGAGACAGGAGTGTGTGCGCGCAGTGTGATATTTACAGGCTGTGTGTGTGTGTGATGCTTGTGTTTGTAGGCACAGCGTGGGGAGATAACCACACATGATCCGAATCTCCTGACTGAGTGACTGCTGTTACA
This sequence comes from Takifugu rubripes, assembly GCF_901000725.2. Taxonomy (NCBI): domain Eukaryota; kingdom Metazoa; phylum Chordata; class Actinopteri; order Tetraodontiformes; family Tetraodontidae; genus Takifugu; species Takifugu rubripes. The sequence continues at coordinate 1,923,844 of NC_042299.1, read as the reverse complement.
CGTAGATTTGAAGCTGATTTCTGTCGTGCACGAGCAGTGAGTGTGGCGTGTGTCTGATATGTTGCCTGCGTTTCAGCAGTTGTCAATTCACAACATCATCCAAACTCTCAGGTCTCGTTCCAAATATGCACCGAATAAAAGCACACCCGGAGATCCCAGCACCACGGGGTTCTATCTGAAAGTACCCAGTGACCTTCAGGGTTCTTCCTGTTCTTTAGAAGGCTCCATCCTCAATGGCTGCCTGGGATCACTGAAGGAAAGAGTGGCCCAGAGGTGTTTGTACAGACAGAGCAGAACCTGAGTTTACAGCCTGGGAGCATTTCAGGGTTTCACTGAATGTGCAAATATCAAGTCAGTAAATCGCTGCTCCCATAAAAGTCCACAAATGTCTCAAATCTCCCAGGTTTTCACGTAGAATTATGAAAACTGTCCAAACATCACAGTGAAGGAAGAACCTGACATCGGTTATATTGAAAATGAATCAGTCTCTGGAAACAAACGGGCCACTGAACACGACGCAGGTCGCTGCAGAATAAAACCTTCATCCGGCAAAATCCAAAAAGCAGAAAAGTGAAAGAACTTCCAGGAACTGGATCAAACTGGCCACATTTGTCTTGTGCTGCGGCTGGGGAGAGCCGGTCCATCAGCTGGGGACAGCCGGTCCGTCAGATCTGTCCGGAATGTCGAGGCTTCACACCTCCTGCTCATCATACAGTGGTCATCAGTTTCAGTGAGCCAGTGCGGAAGCGTAGAATTTTCTTCTTAAGGGCATGTGAGGCTTTGATTTTAACAAATGCTTTGGGCTGCTGAGCTGCTCCAGGGGGGGTGGGCGGTGACGCCAGAGACAGTTGAGGGGCCAGCTGTTGGGGCCAGACGAGACCGCCGCTCTCATCTGAGTCACTGGACAAAGAGCTGGAATCTGGAGAGTCGGCCTCGCTCGTGCTGGACTCAGACTCCCCCTGGGCCGGGTGGTGGTAGTCCTCACTGGGCTGGCATGGGTGCATGGGCACTCGCTCTGGCTGGTACTCCAGGTGCTGATGGTGGTGGGAGTGGTGCGGCGCGTAGGACGCGTGGGGAGGCCGGGATTTGCGCGTACGCCTCCCGTGGTTGTCTTTGTGGTTCGGAGCGGCGGAGGCGTGCAGCGGCGCCTGCGTGGGGGACTGCTCGGCTTCGTCTTGGCTGAGTTCAAGGGTGGACTGCCAACGGCGGTAACTCGCGCCTCCTTGCTGTTGTTTCTTGTTCCTGGACTGACTACTGCGGTTTCCTTTCCCTCCGCTGCCACTTCCTGCACCATCTCTCTCCACTGTATTGTACTTGCGCTCGGGAACCCTTTGCAGGCTGTTCTCTGACTGGGATCTGCACGCCTTCTTTCCCTGCTTCCTGCTGGAGACTCCTCTATCTTCATTGGAACGGCACTTCTTTGCGCCCCCTCGGGATCTACTGGGTTGGACCTGGGACACGGGCTGCTGCTCGGGAAGATGATGATGTCCTCTCTCCAGAGAGAATGCACCTTGGTTGGGTTTAGACACCCCAAAACCCTTGTGAGGGTTGGAGTGCTGATGACCGGAAGCTCTAGCGGAGCCTCGGCAGGGCTGGGCTGGAATATACTTTGCATTCACCAGTTGGTCCTCGGCTGGCGGCGGCTGATGAGCCTTTAACAACGGTGGGGGAGAATGATAGTGATAATTTGGGGGCAGGTCGGGTTCACTGTTACTGGAGTCTGGGTTGACTTGCAACACTCTGAAAGACTGGTACTCCACCAAGGTTGAGCGGGACGCCTGTCTCGGCCTGTGATACGGCCCTGGCGGATGCTGCTGCTGCTGCTGATGGCGGCATGGAGGCGCGGGATCTTCAGCGGGCCCCATCCCCTGGTAACCCTCTTGATCAGTGTTGTAAGCCTTTGGGAAATATGCGTCTGAAGTCTGTGAAACGCCTGAGATCTCTGGAGCAGAAGCCGGCTTTGGCGGCATTTGTTCGTCTTTGTGACATAAACTACTCTGTCTGGCCACGCCGACGGCTCGAGCATCGTGCGCCAGGCTGGTGCGGGGCTTTGAGGGACGAGTGTGTTGAGTTCTGCGCTGGATCAGTCCAAAGATGTAAGTCTCAATTTTATGGGCTTGGTGATAATCTTCCTGATCGAGTTGGATTTCTCTAATATCCCCCAAAACGTCGGCTACGGTGGCGTGCTTCTTCGCTTCAGACGACCATCTTCTGTCCAGCTCTGTCTCTTCGGTCCCCTCGGGGGCGGAGAGGGAACGAGGAACACGAGGACGGTAATCTGATTCAGGGAATTTATTTTTTTTGGCCACAAGGACTTCTCCTATCACAAGGAGAGAAAGAAAACAAGGTCCATCACATCTATAATATCAGTAACAGCTGTCAGTGTGTACATATAGATTAGATTAAACTATAGTTCCATTAGTGGGGTCTTGTTTTGTCTCTACAGACAGAAATACATCTTTACGGATGATTGTTTACTCCTCTTTTAAATCTCTATCCAACTTGAGCATAACCATAAACAACAGCTGTGCCCAGATGTATGGATAACATACATTTGAAGTGCTGGAAGAATATTAAAAGCATCTTCAAAAAGACTCCGTGTTGTGTTTGCTCGAATGCTGTTTGAGGATTTTACCAGGACAAAGATGACTGTCGTCCAGAGTAACAGGAGCTTTTGTTAGCTGATCCTCAGTCCTCACACTCAGCTCGGCCTCGTGCTGCTTCACGGATGGGTCAAAATACCAGGATGAACCCTGCAAACTGGCCTGGAACACACAACGTAAGCCAAAGAGTCACTTTGCTGCATTTCCCCTGGATCACAAACCCTTCTGGATCTGCACACTTGTGCAGGAGACATCCATTAAAAGAGAATTAAAGCCCTGCTGCCGGGCAACTGTCGAGCTCTTCCCCAGCCGGTGTTCTATTATCTCACCCAAACTCTGTGGTGGAATATCACACGTTCTGTTTCAAATGTAAACCAAAGAATTTAAAAGAAGTAAGAGCAGACGGCAGTAAGTCAAGGAGAATAGATTACCCCTCAACAGTGTGAAAGGCTCCTGGGGGAGAGCCAGGATCCTGTCAGCCAGGGTGAGCTCTAATGGGTCAGGCTGAGGAACAACCATTTGATGCTCTGATGGTTGAATTCGTTTTGTTCAGTTTTGGACATATTCTATGTTATTTGTTAACTTTGATACAGACGACGTGGCAAAGTGTCATCGTGAATGTGTGTGTGTGTGTGTGTGCGTGTAATGATTTTCCTGCTCATCTGTCAGGAGAAACACAGGTCAACAACTTTTACATTCACAGACAGCTATGAACACAAGTGCTTCTTCTCAAAACACTGAAACAATAACATGTCAGCCTCCAATCCTCACTGCTGCGACCCCCAACACACACACACACACACACACACACACACACACACACACACACTCACACACACGCACACACACACACACTCACACTTCATCATAACAGAACTTTACACTGACAGAGAGCCACGAAGGAGGGACCAACAAAAAGACTGTCCATATTCATAATTGTCATTACTATAAACCACCCCCAAAAGAAAACGCTGATATATTTCATGCAGCACTTTTAATAACGCCCAGGTGAGGTTGGCTCATTCAAAACGCCAGCTCTCATTAATCTGTTAGTAACCGAGTGTTCTAAATGTTAACCTAGTGATATATGAGGGACCTTCTTCCTGGGTTTTACCAGCACGTAATCACACTGACACGGGGAAACAACAAGCTTGAACATGTTTACACAAACCAACGGAACCATCCCCCGCCCCCACCTCGGCCCCTCCAACCACATCTCCATCAGGCTGGTCCCTGCTTAACGTCCCCTGTTCCAACAGCAAAGACGGCTGCTGGCCATAAATAAAAGATCGGATCGGTTCCAAAATATAGGTGAAAGAAGACAGATAATTAGAGTTAAATCCATATATAGACAGAAGGTCAATGGTCATGTGACCAAAGAGGCCGCAGTGGGACCTGCGGATCTGTGGACGACTGCAGGTTCTGGTTGCAGGACTGGTTCTGTAGGACCGCTATCTGAGGAGCAGGCAGAACCAGCTGCTGGATGACTACTGCCAGTAGTCCTCACCCCAATAGTGATGTTTCAAAACATCACTATTGGGGTGAGGACTACTGGCTGGTCATGGCTGGTCATGGCTGGTATAAAAGGCTCAATTATTGCCATCAATAGTAGCGACAGAAGAGCTCCACCCGTGATGGGTTCCCTCCTGGGTACCAAATTCTGCTCCGGACTCAGCCATCAGATGGTTTGTGTTTTTAGGAAGTCAACCGTATCAGCATTCCTTCACTGTTGGGAAGCTCTGGTGTTTTTATTCATTTGAGGTTGATGTGAGGAGCCGACTCACAATCCAGCACGATCAGGGTTGGGTGTCTTTAACACGAACATCTTCCTGGCGTACACATCACAGACCTGCCACTCCCAGGGAGTCACGCGTCCTTCAGCTGTGGAGCAGCGGCGTCACACTGTCAGACACTAATAGACAACACCAGAGAAATCACGAGACACTGTAGGTATGTGGGCGGCTGAGCTGGGCTTATCGCGATATAAAAAGAGCCACCGATGATGGCAGACTGACGGCGGCTTTGTTCCCTTTGTGCGTGGACGCTCAGACATGGTCCAGCCTCTGCAGTGGGTTCAGTGTCCTGCTGAAGGACATGTTGTTGCAGGGGTCTGGGATCTAAACCTGTGACTGCAGCTTCCTCTCTGAGCCACAGGGGCCTGGACCCTGGCTGGGCGCTGCAACACTGGCTGAACTGAGTCATCATCTGAGACATCTGAAGAACGTCCTCTGATGTACAAAGAACTCTTCCTGGTTCATCAGAGGCTGCGGTGGTCTGGCTGCTGGGCCAGTTTTAGAGGGGTCTGTAAATACCTCCCTGTACATGGCAGACCCGTACCGTCCACTGTGTCTGGACACCTGCTCCCACTATTCTCAGCCTGGATCAACAGCTAAACTTCCTGTCCAGTATTATATAGCCAATGCTGCTTTTAGCCTCTTAGTTCTCGTCCTTTGTGTTATTCTTTCTGGTCCTTGTACAACACCGTGTCCTCCAGTGTTCTGAAAGTTCCCTCTGAGTAAAATTCTCATCTTCATGCAGAAATATGCTGCCGGTTTCTCTGAAATGTAGGGGCCATTCACAGTGTCAAAAGTTAAAAATGTCTTTTTTCTCTGAGGCTTCCTGACCTAGCAAGAGAGGAACCCACAGAAGCACATCTGTATGTTGGTCCTCACCCCCCCAAACCCCCTTCCACCCCCATGGCCCATCAATGGCGGCCCTGTGTAAATGGTAGAGGGGCTGTTGACTGTCCATCGCAGAGGCAACCTGAACTTGGTCTGGGAGGAGAACGATCCAGAAGAGGGTCTGTGGGCTCGTTAGAGACTGCTGGAGAGCTGGCAGAAGGTGTGAGCTGCTCATCATAACAACAGCTTCCACCTTTTCTAAATCATTTGGACATTTAAAGTAATTACTACACATGAATGTCTAAGATTAGATCAACACAGATCTTTTGTTTGGATTACTCTCACACCCCAGCAAATAAGAAAAATGTATGTCTTTAAAAAATAAAATGTAGCAGGTTTAAACTGTGTCATAAGTTGTTTTATTAAAAACCAGGAAGGGAAATTGAAGATATTGAAGAAATAGTGAGAAAATCTTCAATGAAATGAAGATTCTTATTCTTTTTAACATAAAAACCCAAAGCTATCTGCTAAGGTGCTCTATATGGTTGACTGGTCCACATTGTCTACAGTAACCTCTATAATCAGTTTCTGAGAACCACTAAAGTTAAAGGAAGAATTCGTCCTAATGGCGATGACGTCATCTCGGTGTGGAAACCAGAATAATGTTCCTCCACCACTGAGACCTGCTCAGAGGACATCCTGGGGTTGCTGAATTCATTCGTTGAGTTCTTAACTCATCAATGTGCAGTGATCTCTCTTTAACGTTGACTACCGATGACCCGGGGTAGCGATGGGGGGAGAGTGAGAAAGGAAATCCAGTCTGACTGATCTGGTCCGCCATCCCTCCCTGGTGGGGGTGAAAGGCTGCTGATCATCAGTTACAGTGGTGGCCTGTGGTGGCGCCTGAAGGAGAGTGATATCTGCCCCCCCCCCCACTCTGCCCATACAGATGTGACGTCCTGTAACCAAGCGGTGGTTTTTGTCTTAGAGACCTCACAAGTGGGCAGTTTGCTCAGCCAGGCCCCCACCAGGAGCATAAACAGCAGCTCCAGAGGCGTGTTTGTCCAGCCCAGTCAGGTGTGAAATGTAGGCTATTTACATCCCTTACAGTTTAAAATGTAAGAGCGGTTTGGGGGACAGCTTGGCCACCCAGCTGCTGCGGCCGCTGGCAGCTGGACGCCATCGACAAAACCTACTGAGAGTCTGAGGGTCACTCTTGATTCATTTCATCAGCCAAACAGCAAAACATACCATTACAATCATCATTCACCCTTGAAATCTATCTACATTATATAGAGTAGGAAGGGGGGGAATGGGGGGGGTGGGGGGGGTGGGGGTGGAGGGGACGGACGGACGGACGGACGGACAAGCTCCTCGTCCCTCAGGGGTCACTGAGCAGTTCAGCAGTGAGCCACAACCTTCCTGAAGGTCCAGCAACTCTAAGCCATGTTCTCTCTGATATTTCTCTAGGTCTTCTCGACCTGAACTTGACCTCCAGCGTTCCTGGGATCGGAGCAGATGAGGACCTGAAACTCTTCTCCTTCGGTGCTGCTCCTGCTTTGTTGCTCTGAGGGCCCAGGATCCAATGGCTGCTGCTGGCTGGGACAAGATTAGAGGAGTCTGGGTCCTTGTAGGGCTGGACCATCACCTGACCTTTCCTGACCATGAGCCTAAACAAGCCGTCACCCCGACAGGCTCACTGGAGGCACCATAATCCAGATGGACCCAGATGACCAGATTGGCTCGTTGCTATACCCTCACATTCCTGAGCCTGCCCTCAGAGAATTAAACATTCAAATAATTATAGAGCAGAAGAGCCAGTGAAATGGTATGGTTTTACACACACACACACACACACAGGCACACACACACACACACACACACACAGGCACACACACACACACGCACAGGCACACCTCATTTGTCCCCTGTTGTCCAGGAGGCCACAGTGAGGGTTGTGTTGCTTCCTCAGCTGTCAGCTGTCACATGGCTGTCAGCAGCTCCTGCTGAGCATCACACACACACATTCTCCCTACACACACAAACATGCATTCTTTCTCTGCCCGGAACACCGGCAGCAGCAGCAGGATTCACTCTTTGTCCCCGTACTCGTTCTCTCCTCAGCTCGATCCACAACCGCAGAAACAGAACAACAAGCACGAATCCATCGTAGTCAGGTTTCAAAGGGAGACAAAAGAAGCAGCAGAAACGTGGGCCACAGGCGGCAACTTCAGCCTGGCGTTGAGGCAGAAACCCTCCAGACCAAATGGGCAGGAGCATTTCCTGCTGGGTAGCGTTGGACGGCTGCGAGGACTTCGATGAGGAACACGACGAGTGAGCCTCAGCAAGGTCGACCATGGGAAGGTGATGATCTGGCAGATGTGGAGAGGACTAAAGAGAGATGCTGCTACACAACGCTGCATTGGGTAGAAATGAGGGGCCAGGAGACAGTCAGGGGGAAATCTTTGGAGAGCTTATTTGGCTTTAAAATGCAGCTGTTCAGAGGTTCTCTCACTGATGTGGAGCAACATGCAGCTCTGGAAATACAATAAGCAGTAAAGCTCAAGCTGTTAACGCCGATGTTACAGTGTTTCACAGTCATGGATGAGATTTGGGCCGTGCTCTGGTTCCTCTGTAGGAAGAATGATGTGGACTACAGGAAATACAGCTCAAAAGATTTGTGAGCGCATGCTTTCATAAGCACATCAGTGACTGTGATGTTGAGGAATGTGTTACTCAAACAGCAGGTTTCAAAATGTAAAAGCATCTGAAGGTCTGAGGCCAGGCCTGCTGCTTGTGTTCTCCAGTTGCCTTCAAACCGCGTCCGAGCTTCATTTATTTCAGACTCCCAACTTGTAGATTCTGCTCGTATCTTTTCGGGGCAGATTTTTGTATTTTCACTATTTCCTATTTAATAGCGGTTGTTTCCATAAACAGCTGCATAGGAAGAAGGAATTCTGCCACTTCAAGTAACTGTCGGCAACAACCCTGCAGACGCCCAGACAAAGTTAATGGGGCTGAATAGGATTTGGTGGCATGGATTTCAAATTAAGCTGTGCTCTGTAGGAAAAGGCAAAGCGCTCCCAATGACCGCTTCTCAAGAAAAACCAGCAGCCGAATTGTGAAGTTTCCATTTATCTTCTGCTTTGGTGGCAGTAGTTTGCTACCAAAAACGCATTTTAATGTTATAGGTGGCTCAAAAGTCATAAGATGAGTGTGTGGTAACCGGTCGGAGACGTGGGTCGCAGCTAAATCCCAGCAGCATAATCATCACAGGCATTACGCTGAACTCGTGATATTTGCAATATCCTTCTGCAATGTGTCAAACAAGCTTCTGCGTTTCTACCGTGTGTTTCTGGAAAAACTCAATATCGGGCTTTTGTTCCATTAAAAGGCCAAATATCCCATAGCAGGATCCACTGGGGGGTTTGAACCAACCAACCACCCAAACATGCACACATTAAACTTAATCTGAGAATATAATTCAGATTTAAAGTGCCCTTATGAAAATAAATAACACCTTTGTGGGGGATTAATAACCCCCCCCCAACTCAAAGCAGCATGACATTGATAAAATAATGAAACGCCCCAAAACGTTGCCCTTAAATGGTAATGTAGGTCTAAAATTGTCCTCTTTATGCATTTTAACAGACACACACATTAGTTAGTTCGTCAGTCAGTTAGTAACAAGAGAGGTAAGTTAAAATGAGGGGGGTGAAAGCTTTATTTAGAAGGGAAAGAGGCCCGGACAGACGCACAAACCATCCGTGAATTCAGGTCTGGACGGACTTCCAGAAACTTTCCCAATGTGCACAGACAAAAGCAAGGGAAAGCAGCGTTCTCGCGCACAACCTACCGTTTGGTGCCTGCGGTCATCGGCTGTGGGGTCTTTTGGTGCGTCCAGGGAAAAAAGTGCCGACCGCAGTTGTCCCCAAGGAGACTGTCCAGACAGCAGAGAGTCGCCGAGGCTCAGAGCGCTCAGCACCCGGCTTTCCTGCCTCTGTTTGAGCAATTCCAACTCACACAAGCCGGCCAAGCTGGCCTCCAGCCGCTCCTTGTTCCGACTCCGCTCTTCTTTCATGGGCAGCGAAAGCGCAGGCAGCAGAAAGTCGGAGCAGCCTGGCGCCTCGTTCGTAGCCATCATCTTGTGTTCCTCACAGCCCACCAAAACCCAGGAGAAGATGGTTGGACTCTAGTTGGTGAAGTTGGCTTCAGCTTCGGCTGCTGACCTCGCTCCGGGAGCCATTCTCCTCCTCTCGCCTGCAGACCGCTGTGCGCTCTCACTTGGACAACTGTTGGTGGAGCTGAGCAAGCGCACGCAGCTTTCTCTGGGCTCTCGGAGACCCTCGCTAAACTACGCCCCGTCCTCCGCCCGGTCGACTTCGTGATAGTTGGCTCGTTATTCTGCTGTCAAATGTCCCATTTTACGCCTTGAAACACACCGTCGCTGCATCAACGGCGGGCCGATGATGGATAACAAAACTAATTTTGTGCGTTTCAGTCACGCAGAATGACAGGATAGAAGTCTGCCGACTGTGGAACACCCACCGGACGGCATTCATCACGCACTGACGACGCTCGGGCTGATATTTCACACGCACAAGGGAGCAGACGTTCAGTAACGTCATAAACATGGACCGCACTAGTTTTACACTCAGTCCTGGGAGAGACATTTACAGGAGCCGGAGAGAGAGGCAAGCGCCCCCTGGTGGATCTGAGCAGCTATAAACTATATCTCAATATATACATACATGGGGGCGTGGGGGGCAGCAGAGGTTTGGGGGGAGGTCATACAAAATGTTGCTGTAATGATCCAATGGGGCTGTGATGAAGGTGTGGTTCAGCCATCATCCCTTTTCTCCTTTTTTAGGGGGATGTGGGGAATCGAAGCTTGACTGGTGGGGGGGTGGGGGTGCTGGAGCCACCAGGATGTCCCTTATCACAGAAGGATTAAGCCTCCGAACTGGACAGGGTTCCAGTTGACACGTTTAGTCTCCAGTCGACCTTATTTAGATGCCTTCGTCTGTAGGCTGGACGTGTTGCAGTGTGTGTGTGTGTGTGGGGGGGGGGGGGGGGGGGTCACGCTCACTCAGGCTGGGTCGTCGCACCAGTTAATGCAGGTCTTAAACTTATCCATCTCTGGCTTCTTCATGTTTCCAAATCAGGATTTTATGCCAAATGCTTTTGTGGAGATCAGGAAGGGACGCTCTTCACCAGGAAGGTGAGAGGGGAAAGAATCTCAGGCATTGCGCCTGAAAAACATCTTTTTCTGCTGAAACCTCGGGTTTGGCTGTGAAACAATGTTGATTCATTCTGGTCCAACTCGACATTTGACCCAGTCTTCAGGTGCATTTAGTTCTAAAGTGCAAGAGTGACGCCCCCTATGGGTGAACCCGGCTATTACAGTGGAATTTTGCTGCTGACTGAGATGGAGGCCGAGGATGTTTTGGGGAGCAGCTTTCATCACAACCCACCACTGTTGCCCCTCCTATAACAACAGTCCAGAACCACCCCAGTAAGCGGTGGGTCGAGGGTGTCGGCAGCACCCCTCCCCACACCCTCGCCTGGATACGTTCATGTTTTATAAATGTGCAGTTAGTGTTGTTGTTTTTAACTTTATCACTGCAGAATCTGTTCTAACACTCAAACACATCAGTGATCTAATGAAGAGGGATTTTTTTTATGTGGGTCCTGTTGTAGTCCTCTACTCACCCACACCTACAGCTGGAGTGTATCCATACTGAGACAGTGAATGAGGGTAACCCGTGCGTGTGTGTGTGTGTGTGTGTGTGTGTTTAGCATAATGGAAATGCTGCATACAGAAAGAGGCACACAACAGAAGCTGTAAACACATTTGCATAGTCATAAATCATTAACCCACCTTCGGTTCCACCAGCAGGGATCGGAGGAGCTGCTGCCTCATGATTAAATGCATCTGAGTTCGAGGTGACTGCTTCAAATCCTGAGCAAATCCAGTTCGTGGATTAATAGAGAGCTTAAAGCTTCATAAAGTCTGTTTTGTTATTATCAGAAGAAGCTCGTGAGCAAAACTTTATGAGAGCGTCCCCAACACACGTCGATAAACGTGAACGTAGGACAAACACGTGCATGTGAGAAGTGTGAGGGTGACTGTGGACGGGTGCTCTGACCTACGGGGCTCATGGGCACCTCAGCAGTCGTCTGCAGAGGTTGGGCAGGCATCTCTCCCTCCACAGACCCAATGAGCTGGTCTGCAAGTGGGTCTCAAACCCCAAACTCTCCCCCGTCCAGCACATTTTCCATCCGACCGAGCCACGGCCGCCCCCAAGCGCCTTCGGATTCTATTAAACTTCATGACGTCTCTTTGCCTCACAGCTAATTATTCAAGACCGCAGACCTGGAAAACCAGACCTCTGACTTTAATTTCTAATTCTCTTTCAGTCGAGACAACGTTTTTGCACATGGGGTCTAATCCTCTTCAGCAGTACTAAACAGTATTATTAGTAGCGCGAGCTGCAAATACAGAAGTGTTACTCTGATTTCTGTGGCCTGAATATTGTTGGAAAGAAGAAATAAATCAACATCTTTATGGATGAGCTAAGAAAGACAGATAATGTCTCAAATACTGGAGATTTCCTCTAAATGTTCAAACTATTGCGGAGAGCACAGATCAGCACAAAGTTATTTTCCAAGCTCCCGGGGAGGACGTTGTTCCAGAGTGCAGCTGTTCTCTTCTAGAGCTGCATCGCCATCTAAACGGGACGTGTTTTGCAGATGGCCTTGAGAACATTAATTAGTGAGCTATAATTAGGAGATTTCTGAGAAATGCAAGAGGGATCCTCCTCCGGTGTTGGTGGTGTCACAACAATAAGATCAAAAGACGAGATTACATCCAAACAAAGGAAATGCATAATATTATTATCAGGAGCGTCTTGAGATTAACACGGTTTAGAAAGTGGAAATATTTTTATACTCCTGCTTTCTGAGCTGCACAAGAGGTATAAAAAAATGTTGTTCTCCTGGGTCATCAGCGTCAAGTTGGATGGGAACTTGTGCAGAAGGAAGAAGCCTTCTCCCGCTTGAAAGTTCCGGTTTAATGGGCAGATTTGTGAATTCTAAATATGAACAACTGCGGGTGGAAAAATTAATGTTGCTGGTTAAAACGATTAAGAATTTATTAAAGTGAGGCATCAGGGGCAGGTCAAAAACCAAAAGGAACAGAACTTTAGTGCTGTTGTGCGCGTCACTGAATGATGTAGCTACATGCTCCGTGCACGAGACGTGCAGTACATAATCAGTTCAGCACGTCACCGTGTGATTCACCAGCGCTCCAGCAGGGGGCGCCCTCACACACAGAATCATATTTCAACAGCTTTTCAGAGGCAATAACATCATATTATTATATGTAGCATCGCATATAACATCATATAGAGGGAGGGACAGCATTAAATAAGTAATTTGGGAAATGACTGGTAAAGAATGAACAGCCAATTATGAATTAATAGAAAGACTAAACAATGTTTGATGATAGTTATTTAAAAAGTCATTTTATCTTTTCATCCAGTCAAGTGTGATTAAACCATATTTCATGTCTGGTGTGAATCCTTTCCAGAGCAGCTAACTGAGTAGTTGAGCTCATCTCCACTGAAGAGCTCCGTTAGATGTTAGAAGTGTGTGAGCGTCTGAGCAGCCATCACACATCCAGTGTTTAGAGGAGCTCTGTGATGAAGTTGACCTCTGCAACATGAGTGCAAACATCCCGCCTGGCCCCCCCTTCTCATCCCTCGTCTCTAATCCAAGCTGCACAGGTCAGGTGGTTACCGTGGATACACTCCCTTCTGTTGAATAATGAACACTTCTGACAGAACTTGGCCAGAATCTCTGCTCTTCTTTACATCTTGTGAAGCCTTTCATTTGTCAACATGTGGGGTTCTTGGTTTGTCTCCTTAAAACAAGCAGATTCTCCCTTTATCCGGTTTCAATGAGCCAACACTTCAAATCTCGCTTTGTTTGTAAGGGTTTTAATTCAAAACGACCATTTTACAGTCTGGTGCTTTAGCCTGTGACTGATGGAGCTCTCAGGTCTGGTGATTATAGAATATTACAACATTCAGAACCGAGGAGTGAATGGCTGAAAGGGGTTCGGGTGATTAAACCAGAATAGTTTTTATTCCAATCATCATTTTATTTTATTTGTTGCTGAACGCTGCCACTGATCATCACTGCAGGACAGGTAGTGCATTTATGGTAGAGGTGTATTTATAGCCCTCCCCTTGGTGGCGTTGGAGCAAAGCTCTTTAAATTACCTCATCTGGGGCTGCTGTGCGGCTCCGAGGCTCCTCGACATGCAGTCGCACACGCGCGGAGTCAAACCGACAACCTCCCACACCCCCATCTCATCAAAGAATCATAAATAGGTAAAGTTAAACTGGTTTAAACATCTCCATTTAATATTTTATTCTTTACAAAAGAAAAGCAGTGAATTCCTGTATAAATGTAGGTTTGCTCGGAGACCTACAGAATCTATAGGTGGACATTTGGTTTGGTAGACAGACGGAACCGTCCGCAGCGACAGCGTGACGTCAACTAGTGCAACGTGACCTTGATATTTACACACTTCAGTCCTGAACAACCTCACAGCCAAACCAAGAAAATAGCTCAGAATAAAAACCAAATAAACATCTATGGAATTATAGACGGATTATATAGCATCTACATTAGAATTTCTATGTACAAAACACAAGATTTGTCTGTCCCGGTGACTATAACATGCATATATGATCCGCCCGGTGGTCAGCCAGGACCCGGTCCACAACCCCCCCAGTTCAACGGCGTGTCTCTGCGGTTGAACCCCCACAGGAAGCTTTTAGACACGTGGATAAGGTGAAGATCGGCCTTTCAGCAGAGACCAGATCCCTTAATATGGGAGCAAAGACGCTCTAATGGCTCATCAGCTAATAGCGTCACCTTGGTAAGGATCATGGTGACGTCTCATTGAACTATTCTCACGTATTGATTAGGACCCAGAATATTACTGAAAACACACTGAGACCTAGAAATGCTTCACTTCATGCAGCCACTTACAGAGTCGATCCAGGAGGAAAATGAACCGAATAACAATTAATATTACCGAGACACGGAAAATAAAACTGAAGCTCATGAGAGGTGTGATGTTCTTAAGCGGTGATCCCTTTAAAACCACTCAGGAAAAACCAACCCGAGATGGAAAAGCAGATAAAGAAGAGAAAATACAGGAAAACGTGATGGACACGTGGAGCAGGTCCCCTCTCTCCCCCTCCCTGTTCTCCCTCTCTCTCTCTCTTCCCCCTCTCTCTATCTCTCCCTCTCTCCCCTCCTTCTCTCCCTCTCTCTCTCTATCTCTTCCTCTCCCCTCCTTCTCTCTCCCCCTCCCTCTCTCCCTCTCTATCTCTCCCTCTGTCACCCCTCTCTCTGTCTCTCATCCCTCCCTCTTTCTCCCTCTCTGCTCTCCTGCTCCCCCTCCCTCCCCATCCCTGTTCTCCCTCTCTCCCCTCCTTCTCTCCCTCTCTTTATCTCTTCCTCTCTCCCCCCCCTCTCTCTATCTCTCCCTCTGTCACCCCTCTCTCCCCCTCCCTGTTCTCCCTCTCTCACCCCTCTCTCTGTCTCTCATCCTTCCCTCTCTCTCCCCCTCTCTGCTCTCCCGCTCCCCCTCCCTCCCTCCCCCGTTCTCCCTCTCTCTCCTCCTTCTCTCCCTCTCTCACCCCTCTCTCTGTCTCTCATTCATCCCTCCCTCTCCCCCCCTCTCTCTCCCCCTCTCTGCTCTCCCCGCTCCCCCCTTTCTCTCTCCCCCTCCCTGTTCTCCCTCTCCGACCCCTCTCTCTCTCCCCCTCTCCCTCTCTCTCCCCTCCTTCTCTCCCTCCCCCTCTCCCTCCCTCTCACCCCTCTCTCTCTCCCCCTCCGTCTCTCCCCTCTCCCTCCCCCCTCTCTCCCCCTTCCTCCCCCTCCCTGCCGGTTGTGTGTTGCTCAGTAACATAGCAGAAGGCACTCTTTATAGATGATTACAAACGGTAATAAAAGTGGTGATCTTCATTCTTTTATCTTTGACAGACTCAAAAGAAGACGAGGGCTGAGGCGTCCTGGGGCTGCAGGGTGATGGACGGGGCCTCCGTTACCCTTTGGAATCATCTCTGGAGATCGGCAGGCTGAATGGGAAGGTTTGAACACGGAGAAGCGGCTCCATGTGCACGCTGGCGTATTAACAGACGGACATTTGAAGGTAGCAAAGACCAAATAATGAGTTATTGTAGAATCATAGTGGAGCTGATGCTTAGGTGACTTGTTACGTATGATATGAACCATTGAACCTTGGCATAATTACACATCCGCCCATTTAGGTCATGTACAGAGAGCAACAGCAGCCTCAAAGCATCCAGGAGCTCAGTCCAAGCAACAGGTAGAACCTGATGTCTGGTGGGTGGGAGGGTCTTCACCCCTCAGGGTGGCTCTCAGCTTGACCTCATCTTCATCAGTTCCTCCTCATTTTCTCATTGGTGCAAATTAAATGGTCTCATAAAACGCTTCCTGTGGCAGATGAGGAGAGGGTTCCTGTTTTTGGTGTGAAGCGGCGGCTTCACGCGTGGATGTCTGTACATCGGGATGTCAGCGGTGGAAATCACGTGAAGATCTGGACAGACTGAGTCTTCAGGAACGTTTGTTTTCAGCTGGTTTTGACATCTTGAGGCTGTCATTGTCCTCCGTGTGGTCAGATCCCCTCTATACCGTCTGAAAGGCCTTTGTCTGGGCAGGGATCATAACAGGAGTGGCCCCCATGCGGGTCAGGTTCCCAGGGCCCAGTCTGGGCGGAGAGCTGCTGGTCTTGGAGTTGGATGTAGACGTGGAGGTTGGTGTGGAGCGCCGTTCGGGAGTCTTGGGAATGGTCTGAATGTAGCCTTGGCAGTTGTGTTTAAGAGCGGCCACAGCTGGAATGCAGGGGGGTTGACCTCGGGGCCCCATGTGGTGCATCATGGACTGTGTGGAGGAGGTTCCTGAGCGGGAGCTGCCAGACCGCGATGAGGAAAGGGAGTTGGGCTTCATCAGTTTGGCTTTGGGGGCCTCTGCATCCTCTCTGAAAGGAGCGTCGGACAACGTTGCCGTGACAACAATCACTAAACAACAGCTGCAACTCATCAATGACCTTTGACCTATAGAGAAGCTTCAGGCAATAACGGTTGGAACTACACTTCCAGCGAGGTGGAGCTACCTGATTTCATTCGGGGTCTCCTCTTCCTCATATTTCTTCATCTCTTTCTTGCGGAACACCAACCAGATGATGAGGATGATGAGGAGAACGCCAAAGGAGACCCCCACCACAGCGCCGGCCATCACGCCCATCCCTCTCACATCTGCAACACAAACAAGCAGACACGGAACCACAGTTGGCTTCGCTCTCTGAATCTGTCTGGACCAGTTTGAGTCGATCACTGGGGATCTACTGATGAGCCTGTGAGTGACAGCTCCAAGTCCAGAGCCAGAGCGCGTTTCCACCCACAGTGCATCTTGACCTCCACGGTGCAGCTCTCTTCCCCCACGTCGTTGCTGGCGGTGCATTTGTAGACGCCGGCGCTGTCCTTGGTCAGGTTCCTCAGCGTCACAATCTCCGGGTTTTTCAGATCTGAGGAAGAGGAAACCAAGGTGTCAGCGCGCACGCGTGTCCTCGTGTGAGTTCCACTCTTTCAACCCACCGATCAGAGCCAGCGGGGGCAGTTTGCCCACGTATTTGCCCTTGTCCAGCACCCTCTCCCATCGGTAGCGGATGGGATCGGAGCCATCGGCAGACTTGCACCTCATCTTAACGTCACCCCCCTCCAACAATTTCCCCTCCATCCAGCACTGAGGTTTGGACGGCTTTACTGTGGAGAGACACAGATCATATAAGTAACACACACACACACACAAAATATCCTGTTGATGAGTCAACGCAGCTATGCTGATGTTCCAGATGTGCTCCCCACTCTTATCCCTCTAAAACTCTTGTTAGTTAATTTAGGTTGGGGGAGGGGGGGGCAGGAAGACGCCTGTATGACTGGACAGAGAAGCTGCAGCTGTTTAGCTACAGCATCAACTGGTGTTGGGGGGGGGCGGGGTTCTAAGACACTCAGCTTATTCCTGATACGTCTCTAAATCCTGAGTCTTTGAGTTGTGTTTAGATTAGTGATGTTGATGTTTGTTCTGCTTGGGGGCTGAATGTGGGGGGAGCGGAAGCTCGCTGCTGTGTTGTGTTGATTAATGTGGGAAAGTCCAGCTGCCTCTAGCCAACGAGGCTACTTCAAGAGAAGAGGAGGCGATAAATAATTTACCAAAAGTTCAATCACATTTTATTTATGGCGTATCGAATATTCCGGCTATGGTGGAAGCGTCCGTTGGCCGATGCATAAATAAGAGCTGCGTTTCATTGCGAAGCCAAGTGTTTCCTCCCTGCAGTCGCTGGGTTTGGGTTCACCTTTGAAACGGACACTTTCAGGCTACAAGTGTTGCACTTACTGATGCTAAAAGCCCCGTGTTTTTACGACACCTCTGCTTGTAAAGTATTCTCTCCTGAACGGCTGTCTGCCACCTACCCAGGACGATGAGGCGGATGGTGCTCCAGTGGTACTGTGCACCGGTTTTGACTTTGCAGCTGTATTCTCCCGAGTCTGTCAGAGACAAGTCACTGATCATCAGGGAGGCATCGCCTTTTAAATACTCCCCAGCGAAAGCGACGCGGCCGCGCTCGCCTTCATTGGGGTCGAAAACACGGCCAGCAAAGTATGTGATGACCTGGTGAGAGAAGGAAATCCGTTTGTGATCAGGGACATGAAGGCAGAGCAGACTTCTGCTCAGCCACTTTCCGTCACTACTCACCACCCTGTTGGTGGGCTTCAGGAGCAGCCACTCGATGTCCAGGGTGGGGTCGTCCCCCACCCAGAACTGGTGGTGGCAGGGCAGCGTGGCGTTGTCTCCCACCACTCTCTTCATCTCTGTCTGGGCGAACGCCGTCAGCACCGCCAGCAGAACTGTGAGGAGAGAGTCGGACGTCACTCTGGGTCAACACGAAGGCATCGTGCTGGTACCGGGCCCAGGTGGGATCAGCACCGTCTGGGAGGGGGCCAGATGTGATGACCTGCTGGCCCTGCTGGCTACCTTCAAAACGTGGAGCTTTTCCATGAAATAAACTTTGTGAGAGCCACGTGAGGCACAGCCATCAGGATCCAGTGTTTTCTCTCCCTCCTCACCCTCTCACTCATTAGCATATTACTAATAATAATATTACAGTAGCATATTAGCAAGTGTCAAGTTATGCTGAGTTAGCACTTCCTTTCTAATTGTGGCTCCCAACACTTGTGGGACATCAGTCTGCATTCATATGGTTACCATCCGAATATAAACAGACATAGAGACTGACCCGTAGTAATTAATGATTAATGATTATTAATTATTAATTAATGATTCATTTGGTAATTCAACATCAATGTCTCACGTATATCAAAGTAGGCGATCGGAGGAGAGCCTGGAAACGTACAAGCCTGTGTACATCCATCCATCATCCATCCATCCATCCATCATCCATCCCTCCATCCATCTATCGTCCATCTATCATCCATCTATCCATCATCCATCCATCCGTCCATCCATCATCCATCCATCTATCCATCCATCCATCCATCCATCATCCATCCATCCATCCATCCACCATCCATCCATCCATTATGAATCCATCCATCCATCAATCCATCCATCCATCATCCATCCATCCACCATCCATCCATCCATTATGAATCCATCCATCCATCAATCCATCCATCCATCCACCATCCATCCATCCATTATGAATCCATCCATCCATCATCCATCCATCCATTATGAATCCATCCATCCATCCATCTATCCATCCATCCATCCATCCATCCATCCACCCACCATCCATCCATCCATCAATCCATCCATCCATCATCCATCCATCCATTATGAATCCATCCATCCATCCATCATCCATCTATCACCCATCCATCCATACATCAACACATCGATACATAAATACAGACCTCTGAAGGTCAACCCTCTGAAGATCAAGCCTCTGAAGGTCAACCCTCACTCTGTATGAATATGCAGCAAGAATTAAGAGCAGGACTGTTGGACCAGAGGACATTAGACCGAATAACAAGGTGCAACATCCTCCTGCTGACAGACAGGTAAATCTGTGTGGTCTGCTTCAGGTTCCAACAACAAGAGGCTTTAAATGCAACAATGTAATGTCAAAGGGATCCAGAGAGATCCAGAGGGATCCAGAGAGACCTGCAGCTGACCAGCCGCAGCAAGAAGGTGGTTGGGATGATTGGGCTCCAATTACCAGGAGAGCCAGAGGATCCTCCTGCTGAGCCTCCATTTGTTTCCTTTCATTTATTCATCTTCCCTTGAACAATGATCAAATGTACGGACAATGTCATCCCGCTGGAGGGATACATTTAGGTGTGTGTGTGTGTGTGTGTGTGTGTGTGTTATCACCACCAAATGTCTGGACACTGTTGGCTTACCCAGTGACGCGTAGCGAGGTGGTCCAGAGAGCCAAAGACCCTGGTGAGTGTTTCTCAGCCTCCCAGCTGATTTGCCAATAAAAAAGACAAACCAGTCCAGACCTGAAGCTGTTCCCATTAAAAGGATCCATCTTAGAATCGTGTTCATTTATTCGTCCTCACTAATGAACGTGTGAGCTGTGAGGGAACGGCTGCAGCAGTGTTGCACTCTGGATAAAGCACAAGTGACGGCTTCACCTACAGGTTCGGGTTTAAATGGTTTCAGACAATTATTCCCTGGGTGAAGGAGGTTTTCTTGTACTCTGAACTTCTCAGCTATACCGGCGTCCCCGTCCAGCTCAGCGCACATACAGGAGACCTGATCGCGTCCCAAAGTTCATCAATTAAAAATGTAAAACAGACATTGTCCAAATTTAGCTGGGACGTCAAAGACAAAAGGGTTTTTCCATCCCTAAATTGCGTAAATGAGAGAAATAAAGGCGAGGAAGGAAAAAGAGGACTGTTTTAGTGAAATGCTGACAGGTTGAGGGGACATCATGAGTGATTGCCAGCTCCTGCAGGGACAGACTGACAGACAGTGAATAATGCATGTGTGATACTCTGACGTCCCTCCATCCTGCTGCTCTACCTGTTTTCTGCACATTAGCTGCTCCCTGAAGCGTGCGATCATTTCACCGCAGCCTTGAACACTTGAGGAGGAGGACGACGAGGAGGAGGAGGAGGAGGAGAGGGACGGAGAGTGAATCATCTTTCTTCCCCGCAACGCTCAAATCGGAACCATCTCCATTTTATTGCTTTGTTTTAAAGTCATCACTGCCTAATGCTGACAAGAGAAATGAAAATGGTAAAAACGGCTCCAGTAAAGCCACTGAAAGTTCTACAGGAAGAGCTGACGTCAGCATTAATGTCACAGGCACACTGAGAAACGCAGAATGTGGAAGTGGAATAAAACCAGGTTCAGACAACGATCAGAAATGAAAGAAAAAGAACTACACAGTCACTAATCACAAATATTTAGCATGTGCAGCCTTGACAGGTGTTGCAGGATGTGGAGATTACCTTGAGATTATGGGATGATTCCCTTGGAAGTGACGTAAAGACTTCTGTTATTTTAGCTTTACTGGCACACACACACACACACACACACATGCAAGTTTACATCACTTGATAGTCTATACAGGTTCCCTCTATTTACGAATTTAATTCGTTCCAGAAGTTTTTTCGTAACCTGAAAATTACGTAAATAGAGACGCGTTTTCCATGTATTTGCCCTAATCCGTTCCAAGCCCCCAAAAATTCAGACATAATTTTTTTTATAAATGCATCAAAACATTTAACAAATACATGTTACAATTAGATTACCGCACAATAAATGTCGGAATTCAGTGCAAGGCTTCTCCAGGAACAAAATGAACTTTATTACAGGCTAATCTTACATTAGCCGTCATTACTAGCAACGAACGTAAACACTTGTGGTAACACCGCCATCTAATGGACAAACATTCAAACACCCACAATAAATAAAAGTTAAACAAAGGCGACGCTGGGATACAGACAAACCTGTACATATTGACGTCCCTCCTAGCCAATGGGATGACAGGAAGATGCTAGGCGATAGCCAATGGCAGAGCAGCTACAAGCAAGTTTGTGTTCGCTAAACTCCGCGAGCTGCGAGTAGCAGCGGTAGCGTATTTTTGACCTTTGTATCCTGAAATTTCTTTCGTAACAAGAGGAAATATTTTCCCGTTGAGACGCTTCGTAACCTGAAAATTTCACATGTAGAGACGTTCATAAGTAGAGGTCCAATTGTATATGTATGGATTAATTAACAAACAGTAAATTGTATCTATGAGGGAAACATTAAAAATGAATGAAGTACACATTTTGAGGGCTGTAATAGTCCAGCGGCTCCTTTTCTTCTGCTGCTATTTTCCTGCTCTCTCTTGTTCCTTCTGTCCTTTGTGGCTGTTGGCAGAGCTGATCAGTTTTCATCAAACGGTGGCAAACAGGGGAACATCCTCGTGCTGTTGCAGCACTTAAGGTATTATAGACCCCTGTTGCAATCCATACATCAGCCCTTTTAGCTGAGGACAACAATCTGCAGTCCAAAGTGAATTGATTTTTTCTGTACGCGGGAAAGACAATCGTATGGTTTGACATTCAGATCATTTCATCTGTGCAGGGACCGAAATGGCAAAAACACACCGGCGTTTGAAACGCCTTTGCATTTTTAAGCCACAAATTTGCTGAAAAGAGTCTCCTGTAATTCAAGAAGCAAACTCTTAGTGGCATTTGGCTCAAGTGAGACTTTAAAAATATGAGCATTGCTTATGGTCCTCATTATTATAGCAAAACACGTTTCACAGAGGCGTCGCTTCTTCAGCGTGTGGGCTGATGGTGCAGCATAGAGACCATCATCGCTGGACCTCACACCCCTCTAAAGCCCTGATCCCCTCTCTCTGCAGCTCAATAACCCTCATGTCTTATTTATAACACACGTCTGGTATTAATCTCTGGTATTAATGTCTTACAAACAGGTGCTTTCATTTCCATTTCCTCCTTTTATAGACAGGCAGCAGCTGCCTCTACAGGCCGACTGGGAGGATTTTAACAAGCTATCTGACGACAATTGTCAGTTGTGTCTTTGTGGCAGGATTCACGTTTATAAAAATGGATCTCCAGAGATTCACTTTTATCTTTAAACTGGGTCCACAGGGAAAATCTAAACAGCAGAATTTTATCTGTGGATGTAAAATTGATGGTACTTAAAGGTCCTGACCCCATCTCGCTTCATGTAGATACGAGAAACAGCAACTCGTGTCAACATGAGCATAAAAAATGAGCAACGATGCTACAAAAGAAGGCCGACGATTGGAAACCTTTCTAGATTCTAATTCCACATTTAAAAAAAATATCAATATAAAAGCTATCGGAGGGAAGCTTTTAGAAGGCGACGTTCCTGGAGGACTTGTTTCTCCGTCCTCATGATACTTAATTGATCCATCTCCTCACTAATTATGCACTCTGGCAGTGGAGACAGCTGTAAGGTCGGCTTAGAATTCAACGTTCTCTAATGAGGACAGCTGTGACATGTGAGCGCCACCCTGACATCGCCATCATCACTGTAGTCATCACCACTGTTGTTGCCCCATCGGTGCTGCAGACTTAGTCACAGTCTTGTCACTGTCTTGTCACGCAAGCCAACCAGAAGATGCCCTTGGGCAGAGGTCACAAGGAGAGGGCAACCTTCAGTCACAGCGGCTGGCAGGACCTCAAGCCCACGCAGGAAAATAATAGCAACGTTAATAACAATGTTAATAAAGACAACATCATAATTAAGTAGGACAACCGGAGGCAAAGTTGGGGGCAGCGCCAGAGCCGCTGACTCGGCCCACTTAAGTTTATCGCTGCGTAAATGATCCTTAACGATGGAATTCGTTGATTTTTGACAGCCTGTTTTCCCTCTTGGTTTTGCTCCACAGATGATGAGCGTCTGAAAGTGGCAGGTGACACAGAGACGCAACTCTGCTTTGATTGAGCTTCTGAAGAAGGCTGCTCCATCGTGCAGGTTCTCCAGCTACCTGCTGGAGCCACAACGGTGATATGATCCACCTCATCTTGTCTCAGCCTCCAGCTGTGAGCTGTCAGGACAGTGAGAGGAGACGGATCTCAGAGGGATCTTTGAGCCCTCTGCTAACGATGGCACAGCCTTCTGTTCCATCTATAGATCTGTCACTTCTCATAAATGGCTGATTACAGTGGGATCAGCGGAGGTCAGGTCGCCGTCCTGCTCACGTTGTTGTGTGATGTGGGGGGGGGGTGCAGCTGTGCAGCTCCATTCTTACATTTGCACAGCTGAGCAAAAAAAACCCCGGTTTCCATAGCGATTAATCATAACCTCTAAAAATCACAGCGGCACTATTCAGATCATTTCAAATGGAATGTAATAAAACATAAAAGGTTTACATGAGCTTACAAATTTAAAAACGCCCATTTTAGGCAGATTTATGATTCAAATGCCTTTAAATGAACACAGTGTGCAGAGCGGAAGCAGCAGTGAAGGAAGGAGGCTCGGATTTGCTTCCACCTGAAGATGAGGGAGGCATTTTCACTCACAGGAGTCATGACACTGTCAGCATGAATAAAGTTAATGTGGGCTGAAGCTGCTGGCACTCGGGGAGTCATCTGACGCTGGCGCAGTGGGCAGCGTGTTCAGAAGCAGTCTGACATGAAGTGGATCAAGTGTGAAGAGATTGTCATTTGAAAGCATCTTAATGATTTGGCTGCGGGCTTGTTCTGCCCCGACGTCTTCTCAGTGTCACTGGGATCGCTCTTCATTCACACTTACTGACGCTCCTCCTCAGACAAACACCACACACCAAAACCAACCTCCGCATCGGCTCCAGTGTCTCGCTCTGCCCACATTCGATCCCATTTATGCCGATAGAATAAGAGTTCAGATGAACTGGAATCAGGAGAAGACGCTCGTCCAGGGTGAATGCTTGATCTTGTGTTGGTACGTTTTATTTTCCCCCATCGTTGCATTTACCAGCAGAAATTAAAGCAAGCTATGAAATTAGCTCCAAAGACCAAAGAGAGGACGCAAAGTGTGAAGGTGCATCAGCAGAATCGCTTTGACTAAAATGGATGTAATAGTGATGCTTTTTACCAAATTATGCTTTATCTGACAGTTATAGAGGGACAATGATTCAAATAGGTCAGCTATTCAGTTCAGATTATTGGGACAGAGAGGACAGAGACAAAAGCAGAAAAAGGGAAAATCCTCCCTTTTTTTAGCTCAATGAAACAATGAGAGTTGGAGGCATTTGTGCCTCTGAATAGAGCCAGTGAGCTTTGGTCCAGCTTTTGGGGAGGTCATTTTGGGTTTCAAAGACATCTACTCTGAAAGAAAGCTTTTTCCGAGGCCTTCGCAGCAGCCGCAACTCTTGACTGGTGCCTGCGACATCCACCGCCTACCGTCTCCCGTCTTCACTCTTCCTCCCCGCTCACCCGTCCATCCCCACCCCCTCATATCCCATCAATGTTGCAATCCTTCTTCTCCATCCTCCCTCTGTGTCGTACAGAGTTGAGTTATAGGACCATGAATCGCTCCATTTCCAAGTCTCAGCATTTCTTACCTGGCCTCTGACCTTTCTTTATTACCCACAACCTCCATCAGTAAATCTGGGCAGCCACATCCCAAACGATCCATGATTCACTTTTCAACTCCAGCGAGGATCAATCTAATATGGCGGCGCAATTTACGCAGCGGCAGCTGTCGGAGAAGACCAGAGCATTAAAAGGAAATCAAATAATTAAATCTACGTGCATTTTATACACCCTTGTATATAAAGAGCACAACGTTTATCTGTGATAAATGAAAGGGGAATAAAAGAAGGTCAAACTTCAGACATCCCATTAAAATCATCGGCTCATTGTGATTCCCGTTTAGAAGATGCATGGTCAGGGCAGACGTCCGTCTCTTGGACCATCAATCTGGAGCTCTCGTCTCACTTCAATATAATGTGGAGCTCATCATCTCAAGTTCTGCTGCCGCTCTTTTCCTCACAGAGGTGATTTTGGAATAAAAACGCATCTAAAGGTGGAGGCAGCGAGACAGACTTGGCTTCCTTCCCCCCCCATGAGGCTGCAGGTGCTCTGCTGCAGGGTTAGGAAGCGGTTCCTGGAGGTCCTGGCGTCCGCAGCAGCGTGCCGGAACATTCTGCATCCTCGCTGTGTGGCGTGTTTTAATCAGGCTGCTGCAGATTGATGCCTGCAACTCCTCGTGTTAACAGTGGACATTCATCAAAACAGTGTGGCGGTTCGCTCCTGCCAGCACTTGGGTACTTATTGTTGGGAAATGGGCATAAAGAAGCAGGAGGAGAGGGAGGGAGAGACGGGATCGGGGGGTGATGAACGCGCTCTGGGCTTAAACTAAGAGGATATAATAATACAAGTGTTTGAAATAGAAACAGCATTAGCAGCTGCATGACAGTCCGTCAAATGACAAAATGTTGGTTGCATTTTTACACGTTATATGTGGTTATAAAGTCTAATGAAGGAGTCCGTCTGGATTAATTGCATTTACGACTTGGATATAATTAAAATATGATTTATATCGTGTGTTTATATAAGAAAACACACGAGGGAGTTCATTCCTTTGAAATATGAGATGAAAGCTACCCCCTAACTACCTCACTAGTTAGCTTTCCATCTAATCATCTGGACTGTTTTTATTTTTTAAAAACATCCATTAGACTTTCAGATGAATGGTTGCCGCGGCAGCCGAAGGATGTAGAGGGGTTATTAGTGGTGTTTGCCCCTAATGATCCTAAAAATCTACAAAGTGATTAATGTGATGTGCAACGTTCAGGAGCGTCAGATGGAATCTTTTAAATTAGCCCCACAGAGTGGAAGAAACTGGAAGTCTGGAGTTTTTATCTCCCACTATGAATTAAGTGTGTGGAGGAAATATTAGTCTCCTCAGTCCCTCCTCAGTCTCCTCAGTCTCCTCAGTCCCTCCTCAGTCTCCTCAGGCCCTCCTCAGTCTCCTCAGTCCCTCCTCAGTCTCCTCAGTCTCCTCAGTCCCTCCTCAGTCTCTCCTCAGTCTCCCCAGTCTCTCCTCAGTCTCCTCAGTCTCCTTAGTCTCCTCAGTCCCTCCTCAGTCTCCTCGGTCTCTCTTCAGTCACCTCAGTCCCTCCCCAGTCTCATCAGTCTCCCCAGTCCCTCCTCTCCTCTCTCCTCAGCCCCTCCTCTCCTCTCTCCTCAGTCTCCTCAGTCCCTCCTCTCCTCTCTCCTCTCTCCTCAGCCCCTCCTCTCCTCTCTCCTCTCTCCTCAGTCTCCTCAGTCTCCTCAGTCCCTCCTCTCCTCTCTCCTCAGTCTCCTCAGTCATCCTGATCATGCTCCTCTGTGCTACTGCTCTGGTCTGAAAGTAGATGGAGCTTTAGTTGAGCTCATTCCGCGGTGGTTGGGATGGAGACTGTTGTGGGGGGGCTGAAGTGCTGAAGCCCCAGACACTGGCAGCAGACCACAACTTGTCCAGCTTCTCCCTGTCCTGTGGCTTAGCCTCCTAAATGGTCCTCCTTCATACTTGGAACCTTAGCCTTGTTGCTAGGTTGAGATGAGATGCATAATGAACCTGTTTCATCCGAATGTTTGGAAGCGTCGTGACATCATGCTCTCAGCATCCTGGGACAAGAGCTAGATAGCAGGTTCTGACTGCTGGAGTCCCTGCCTGTAGGCTGCAGAGACCCAGAGACGTGGTGGGTTCTGGTTCTGGTCTGGTGTCGGAATGCTAACGTTGAAAGTTCCAGGCTAGGAATGAACGGAAATTTCCAGCGCCAGGAAACGCAGCACCGGGGTGACCTGTTTCCAGGTTAGCTGGCAGGTGGTGGTCCCCCCCCCCCCCCCCCCCCTTCCCCAGTAGAGAGACAACGTCACAGCACCAGCAACCAGCACTTATTTCTGGAAATAAAAGTTGTTGTCGGGAAACTACAGTAAACATTTGATGACCTATTTGAGAAATTACAATTCCTGGATGTGCTGTGTTGTGGTGCCACCTGGACACGACCCAGTGTGTGTGTGTGTGTGTGTGTGTTCGGGGTGCCTTGACAGCATCAGGGCAGATTAAGCGTTTCTTACATTAGAAGCAGGAATGGAGGCTGATGCCTGGCAGACACATGACACTGATTGACAGATAGAGGCCGCGGCTTCGAAGCAGATGCAGAATCTGGTGTTGCAAATGTTCATGTTTGATCCCCCCCCCCCCCCACACACACACACCTCCCCCAGTAGGAGGCCACCTTAAATGCTGAGACGAGACACAAAGAGCAGGGTAAGGCGGTGTAATTGAATGCTGTTTTGGAACAAGATGACACAGCAGAAGCAGCCAGCACAGCTCCACATTCCAGACATGTGCGGCCTGTGAGGTGAGCTAGCGTTACATATATGGTTAAATATACGGCAGCCGTTCTCACCTCTGGCACCAGGCCAGAGCTTCGGTCGCACCACTGATTCTGCCAGCGTTCGTGCAAGTGTCACTTAAACACTCTGAAATCTAATGACGCATTTTACACCTTTTAGGGGAATAAAATCAGGGAAAAATAAAACCGTAATAGTTCACTTCAAACGGCTTCACAGCAACAGACAGCAGTTACTGTCGCCAGATGTTGGCAGGGAGACTAATATCGGAGTAGCAGTAGTAGTAGCAGCAGCAGTAACAGTAGTAGCAGCAGTAGTAGTAGTAGCAGCAGTAGTAGCAGTAGTAGTAGTAGCAGTAGTAGCAGCAGCAGTAGTAGTAGCAGTAGTAGCAGCAGCAGCAGCAGTAGCAGTAGTAGTAGCAGCAGTAGTAGCAGTAGTAGTAGTAGCAGTAGTAGCAGCAGCAGTAGTAGTAGCAGCAGTAGCAGCAGCAGTAGCAGCAGTAGCAGTAGTAGTAGCAGTAGTAGTAGCAGCAGTAACAGCAGTAGTAGTATTAGTAGTAGCAGCAGTAGCAGCAGTAGTAGCAGCAGCAGTAGCAGCAGTACTAGTATTAGTAGCAGCAGTAGTAGCAGCAGTAGCAGTAGTAGTAGGAGTAGCAGTAGTAGTAGCAGCAGTAACAGCAGTAGTAGTATTAGTAGTAGCAGCAGTACTACCAGTAGTATTAGTAGTAGCAGCAGTAGCAGCAGTAGTAGTAGCAGCAGTAACAGCAGTACTAGTATTAGTAGTAGCAGCAGTAGCAGCAGTACTAGTATTAGTAGTAGCAGCAGTAGCAGCAGCAGTAGCAGCAGTACTAGTATTAGTAGTAGCAGCATTTATAATTAATCCCATTATTTGCAGTAATTCGCGCTTGATGATATATTGAATGGTATGTTATGTTCTGGACCGCCATCAGGGGGCAGCAGTGAGTTCTCTGCCCTGGAATGAGTCAATGTGAACTGGAGGACATGTGGGGATGGATGGACTTGATGGGGACGTGGGAGGGATAGTGGGGGGGAGAACTGGACTCAGAGGGGAGTAGGAACACTTCACAGTATTCCATAAAATCAGGACATTAAAGCATCTGCTCAGGAAATACAACTGGACAGTTGGTACGGAGTGATCTCTTCCACGTGTTTGATCTCTTCCACGTGTTTGATCTCTTCCACGTGTTTGATCTGTTTCGCGTGCTTGAGAAGGTTTGGCCTCTAAATGTAGGTTAGAGGGTGCAGATATTCAGAGAAGAGCTTATTCTTTTGGTCGTCTCTTTCAGCTCTTCTTTCCAAATGGTTTTCCGTGATGTGTTTTGGATCCCCCCGCCCCCAAACTCATTTTTCAGTCCTTGGAATGCGAGCTGAACAGAATTACTGTTGTCGTGCTCAGGCGCACGTCTGGGCTGCGTCTCATTCAGCACAACTGACAGAGTAATCCAGTAATCCATTTTCTCATATCGAGCCCGTTGTCGTGCAGCCGGCCCGCTGCTGAACATGGACCCTGTTTGGAATCAGCTAGTCCTGCTGGAAAGTGCTGCAAAGTGCTGCAAAGTTTGACCGTTTCAGTCTCACGCTCATATCCTGGTGGCAGCTCAGGTGGCACCACGTGTTCCTGAGGAGGAATCCTGAACATCTGAAGGCGGGGCCTCAGTGTTTTGCCCAGGGGCACTGCGGCGTGCACACTACAGGATCCAACCAACAACCTCCAACATCCCTCGGACACTGACCTTCAGCTGACGGGAGTCAAGATGCTCTGAAGGAAAACGCTGGATCCTCCACAACTGCCCCAACTTCAGAGACCTGGTCACCAGGAAGGGGAGGTGATTGACAGCTGAGCTGAGGAGGCTCCACAACCGTGCAAAGTTCATACGCACCCCCGCAGGAAGACAAGCCACTACGTTTTTACAGTCTAAAACAACATTCCTGTTGCTAATTCCACGAAAACCTGAAAGTTTTCATCTGGTTTTCTGAGAAGAATTCAGCTCTTAGCTGTGTGTATAATAGCCGCGGCGCTAGCAGGGTAGCATTTGGTTGTTTTGGGAGGCTTGCACACGGCGGTTAAGCTGTCAGCCCACATGACCACCAAGATAGAAAGACCAAGAATAGACGTGCAGAGACAGCTGGTGACAATAACCCCGGTGAACAGGGGAACAACACCTGCACGTGTCCAGGCGCTGAGAGGGAGGGTGGCTGAAGTAGACGGTACATGTACTTGTGATGTGCTGAGACATCTAGCATGAAGCTACAGCAGAAGCAGGAAGCTGCTGTCTCCCATGCGGATACATCGAGGGTGGGATTTATGGCTAGAGAAAGACTCCCACAACCTTATTTAACGTTTGATTTAATATCGCCAACTGTTTGTGACTCTAAACATCTGTTTGAACCCACAAAAAAGCCCTTGAATGAAGTGTTGGTTGAGATCTGCTCCTTGGAGAACCGACAGATCGAGGACGAGGTTGGAGGACGTAGTTCAGAGAGGGGCCATCTGAGGGGCCAACTGAGGGGCCAACTGAGGGGCCAACTGAGGGGCCGACTGAGGGGCCAACTGAGGGGCCGACTGAGGGGCCATCTGAGGGGCCATCTGAGGGACCATCTGAGGGGCCATCTGAGGGAACATCTGAGGGAACATCTGAGGGAACATCTGAGGGCCCATCTGAGGGGGAGGAGCCATCTGAGGGGCCATCTGAGGGACCGTCTGAGGGGCCATCTGAGGGTTCATCTGAGGGACCATCTGAGGGTGAGGAGCCATCTGAGGGGCCATCTGAGGGGCCATCTGAGGGAACTTCTGAGGGGCAATCTGAGGGAACATCTGAGGGGCCATCTGAGGGGCCGACTGAGGGGCCGACTGAGGGGCCAACTGAGGGGCCATCTGAGGGGCCGACTGAGGGGCCATCTGAGGGGCCATCTGAGGGGCCAACTGAGGGGCCGACTGAGGGGCCATCTGAGGGACCATCTGAGGGGCCATCTGAGGGAACATCTGAGGGAACATCTGAGGGAACATCTGAGGGGCCATCTGTGGGGCCATCTGAGGGACCATCTGAGGGGCCATTTGAGGGACCATCTGAGGGCCCATCCGAGGGGGAGGAGCCATCTGAGGGGCCATCTGAGGGACCGTCTGAGGGGCCATCTGAGGGTTCATCTGAGGGACCATCTGAGGGTGAGGAGCCATCTGAGGGGCCATCTGAGGGACCATCTGAGGGGCCATCTGAGGGGCAATCTGAGGGAACATCTGAGGGGCCATCTGAGGGGCCATCTGAGGGGCCATCTGAGGGGGAGGAGCCATCTGAGGGGCCATCTGAGGGACCATCTGAGGGGCCATCTGAGGGAACATCTGAGGGACCATCTGAGGGGGAGGAGCCATCTGAGGGGCCATCTGAGGGACCATCTGAGGGGGAGGAGCCATCTGAGAGGCCATCTGAGGGACCATCTGAGGGGGAGGAGCCATCTGAAGGGCCACCTGAGGGACCATCTGAGGGGGAGGAGCCATCTGAGGGGCCATCTGAGGGACCATCTGAGGGAACTTCTAGGGGCAATCTGAGGGGCCATCTGAGGGTTCATCTGAGTGGCCATCTGAGGGGCCATCTGAGGGACCATCTGAGGGGGCCTCCAGACTGTCAGAGAGAAGGACGGAACATTTGCTCCTGGTGCAGTTCCCACCTGGATGTGACCGTCTACAGCTGGAGATCAGACGAGCAGAGAAGGACTTTAAATGGTAAAATAAATTCTAGTGCTGAAACGAATTAAACGAGTCATTTTCCGTCAGCACTGCTGCCCATGAAAACACACCTCAGGGTATTTAAATAACCTGATTATTCATAATTAGGTTCCATAAAGAGTCTGAGGGTCAGATGCAGGGATTCACCAGGAACTGGGCTGCAGAAGAAGCTCACGAGTGATGCAGCTCCAAGGGAAGAGTGTAATCTAGGAGATTACACCATCTCTGAGAGGACCCACACACACACGGGTTTTAAAGAGCAGCACAAGTGTGTAGCTGCTCACAAATGTCCCGGTGAGCAGAGGGGGGGGCTGATTTTAGTCATTTGGGTGGAGGAAAGGCGCTGAAGAAGCTGATGATGTTTCCACCAGGAGGTGGAAGAGACGACTTTGTTACAGTGTTGTCATTTGGCTCAAGGGGGAAGTTCCCCTGCTGTGCAGCTAATTAAAGCTTTTACACATGTCACACACACACACACACACACACACACACACACACACACACACACACACACACACACACACACACACACACACGCGCGCGCACACAGACTGCAAGATCTATTCTTGTAAGTATAATTCCACGTGGAAAAGTGATTCAAACTGCCACTGAAGATCCGTCGTGTGTTTCAGGACACAATAAGCTCGTTTCCTTGGGTTTTGTGATGAATCTGAACGAAGAGCGTCCTCACAAATCAACGTTAACCACCACCGCTCTCTCTCAACTACAGCTGGACGGTGGGCGAGAGACCCAGACTGTAGTTAATAACTGTAATATCCCACTGCAGCATTTAAAAGGTATAGATTTTCTGTTTTATGTGGAGACCTCTAGCGGTGACAAATCTGAACTTGACAGATTCCATCCATTTATTTCCGTGCGTGTGTGTGTGCTCAGCAGTTTTACCTGTGACATTGAGCAGTGACACACCTCGGCATCGTAAATGTAGGAGAAAACGAACAGAAGCGAAACAGGAACTCAGCCACTGGGGCAGATTCTGCTTTCATGTCTGCAGGTGCAAAAGAGTAAAACCCCAACGACCACACCGCTGCCCTCGTGCACGTGCCTCTGTGTGCCCAGTGCTGGTGCAAATAAACAACTGACAAACAAAAGACCGAGCCATGAATTCTACCAATCCAACCCCCAACAGAGAGGGACCTGGACCGGGACCTGGACGTGAGGCCCGGGTGTTGCATCAGGTCCCACTGGAACCTCTGGACCATCATTAATTGCACGACGGTCTGTGGGTGTGTGAGCGGCTCAAGCCGACAGACAGTCTGTATTTGGGAAGATAGATGTTTTTAGTTGAATTGTGGCTCCGATTTATTCAGCTGCATGTAATTTAAGGCAAAACCAAGGACAACTTTTCAAGTGCACGCGGAAGGAGGCAGCGCCATGAGGTAGAACACGCTGTTTTTGCCATGGCCTGTCGAACTCGCTCCCATAATGCAACTAATGAAAGCGCCATAACCCCATGGACAACTGCACTAATTGTCATGTCCTGACCCTGTGATGTGTTCAGGGCTGTGTCGGGCTGCGCTGCATGCTTACTAACACGCGCGCACGCACACACGCACAGTTTCTACCAAATGAACTGTTGGCTTTGCTGCAGCGTCTGATCTTTTAACATTTGGAGGTCAGTTTCTGTCCTCGTGTGGTCATTCAGGACCCCAGAACACATCCTTCGTCACCAACTTCCATCACTCCTTTGACTGCACTTTCTCAGCATTTACAAATATTCCCTTCACTCCGCACACATGCGCACGCACGGGCGCGCGCACACAAGCGAAAATCCGCGATCAGAGCCGTAAAAGGGACCAGGAGTGAACTTACCTAAGGACGGTGTGAGGAGGTGAGGCGCAGGCATCTGGGCGACCAGCTAGTCCCGATCCCAGCTCGAAAGGACAGAGGAGTCGCGTCTCTGTGACGGAGCGGATCCACTTCCCACCAACTACAATGTGACCTGGACAAGGAGTGAAGACTACCGCAGGTCTCTGGCGCAACGCGCCAGCATCCTTCCTTCACGCGCAACAGCGGGATCGCGGCGAGCTGGTGATCCAGCAAATGAGCCGCGGATGATTCCCCTTCAGATCACCCTCATGGAGATGAGCCCACATGGAGCCCCCTCATGTCCGATCAGCCTCGGTGCCACTGCGTAATATCAAAGGAGGAGGTGTAGCCAAGGTGCTTGTGTGTGTGTGTGTGTGTGTTTTGTTGGTGAAAGGGGGACCTCTACAGCTGATCCGGCTGTACGTCACCAGGACGTCCCGATACAAGGAACACGTCGACTGGGGAAAATGACCTTTTCTTACATTTAAGTCCTGAAAAACACACCTTCATAAATATACATGATAGCTCGCTAAACACCTGTATCAAAGCTGGGAGGGGAAAGAATCATCATGTAAATGGGTCAGATGTTCTTATCACCAATCATTGGACGCTTCGTGGGACTGAGATGAACCTGAAGTCATCTCAGGAGAAGCAGAAGGTAGTTCTTTGGTCACAAACGCACCTTTTTGGGGCAGCGTGGAGCTGGGCCGGCGATTCTCTGCAGGTGCCGGAAGGCTTTTGAAATGGAGAAGATAAGCAGGACCTGGAAGTTCACTAGAACTTTGATCAGGACTAAAGCTTCACGCAGATGCACGTCTGCATGCTGACGGAGGTCAGGGGCACCAACAGAGAAGACTTAAATGATAGTTTATAACATCTGCCAAGCACTAAATATACAGTTTATACTCAGTTATACGACAGCATTGAAAAGAAGAGGACAGATGGACGGATCATGTCTTTGAAGTCATCTTGGCTCAGGGTCAACAGGGATTCTTGGTCTCGGCAGAGCTCTGACGGGACAACTTGAAAAGAAGCGATAACTGCTCTCTACTGGGCTGATGAGGAGGTGCTCGTTATCTGGTGCCGAGCTCATCACGACACCTTTCTGACTGGATCAAGGCAGAGCGGGGGAGAAGGGGGGGGGGTCTGGAGGACGTGTGCTTGTGGTGGTCGGCTCTTGTCAGCAGCACCATTCGCTGATTCAGCCGTGCACAGTCTGGAGACGGGGTCTTCAAACCACTGTTGCTCTTTTTGAGTGCCCCCCTCCATTAGCAGTGAGCAGCAAAATCAAATAAATAATAAAAGAAGGTAGCCGATATCATTAGTCGAGTTCTTCCACAGCAATTAACAGAGAAAATTGTCTACACGGTCAAATCAGTGTTGCCTGTGAAAACCTCCTGAAATAGCACAGAGCAGAACAAAGACATGCTCATTAAAAATGTATCAAGGGTACATCAGCCGGGTGTTCTCCTTGCTCAGGGATTCTTCATGGCTCAGTAAAGGCTGAGAACATTCTCATCACACCCAAATAAATCCGTTAACTCTTTGTTCCTCGCCGCTGAGGAGTCTCGACCGGGGCTCTGCAGAGGACGACCTGCTGGAGCCGCCGCGTGCTCGTGGGACGCCCTCGTCCAAATGGAGGTTCTGTGTGGGACGCGCACGTCCAAGGTAAACGTCCAGAGCTCAAGCACCAAACACACTTTAGATTTATGATAGTTTAAGCAATATCAGTGCTTTATTTTGGTTTTGCTCCATTTTAGAGCGAAACCAGAACCTTCCCTCCCAACATGCAGCAGCCAGGAGTTCCTCCAAGCGGGTCTTCAGTTCTCTAGATGGTGCAACCCTCGTGAAGAGCTCTGCTGCCGTGGTTCAGGTTCCAAAACCTCCACCAGCCTCCAAATAAGCCAAAACATTTGCTGTTTAGATGAAGCCCTGCTGGCCCATATCATATAAATGGAACTGTGCTATGTGGACTGTAACCAAGCAACCGGTCCTCCCCCCCCTCAGGTCACCACTCTAGACTAATCCAGTTTCCTGCTCCTGTCACAGTGATGGGCTGGACGGGACACTTGTGAGGAACTCCAAAAAGCCAAACGCGCCACCTTGTAGGTCGGAGTAAAAGAGACGGAAGTGTTGCGGGAGGAAACAGAACAGCCGCGTCTGGTTGTAGATTTAATCAGGAAACGTCAGAAAACATCTGAGAAAAATAACTAAAAACCTTTCGTTTGGGAACGTTTAAGGGTTTCGTTCTTAATAAAGTAACCAAGTAACCCCCCTCCCCCCGCTAAAGTGACTTTTCTAAACAAACTTCATATATTCGGAATAATTTGTAGAAGATGCACATTTGTTACCCAAAGTGGAGTCGGTCTCTTCTACACATACCAACCTGCTCAGGAAGCTTTGATGTATTTAACATAAACGGTGGCTGAACATCAAATCAACACAAAGTCAATCACACCGGGTGGCGTCTGAGCTCACGCCCGCTCGCTTTAACACTTGTTGCTGCCTCCATTTTCCACGATCTCGGAGGCCGACGCCTCTTTGAAGATGCTGGATTTGTAGAACTGCAGCTCTTTAATGCTCTCTTTGATGTCGCTCAAGGCTCTGAAAGAGAAAACACGTTCTTGTTGCTGCTGCTCCGTCCTGGTGTTCCGTACAGGCCCGAATCATAGCGGGAACCACTTAATCAAAGACGAGCCATCTATGAATCCACATGTTCTCAGAAGAACTCCACATTTAGGCCTGAATCAGATCTTTTTCCCTCTGACAGAGTGCACGTCCACACAGGCAGTAGAAGCACAGAACATTGTTTACTGGCTGACAACCCACAGAAGTCAATAGCAACCATGAAGTCAGCGATGAGTTTACAATTTTATTAATCAGTCAATATTAATTAAACTGATCTACATAGGAAAATGGATCCTGGTAGCAGCTTTGCTATACATTGAGACCAGCTCATCTACAGAACTGTGTCTATATTGTTTGACCCCGCTGTAGAGCATATGGTGAACAGCGCTGCTCAACAGCGACACCTGGCGTCGCCTCAATGTAGCTTCATTATCACCTCATTCAAATCAACGTCTCATTTACAGTATTATGATATATTGACTTTTACTGTTTTACTGTGGTCACCTGTATCCTCAACTGATATTTTGATTCTATTTACATTATATAAAAACATAAACCCTTTCAAGGTCCATACACCAAAATATCTGGACATTAACCGGGCTGATATTTATGTTTCCACTTTAGGAATGAAGAATAATAATAGTAATATAATTCCCTGGAGCAACAAAGGCTTCAATGCTCCAAGAGTAAGACCTCAGATTTAGAACTGCGTGTTTACCTGTGGGTTGCTTGCTTGTGAGGGACCTTCTTGTATTCTTCTGGAAACCAGCGTCTGCATGTATCGGAAGAGAAAAAAGGTCATCCTAGAGACGTACATCTGTAAAGATTCTTTGATTTTTGTTCAACGCATTTAAGATAACCCAGTCCTACTAGACCTGCTCTCCAGCCAGGTTTTCTGTCCTACCCCGGTTTTAACCAAGGGAAGGGGTCCCCGCTGAAAGCAGCAGTTCTCCTGATGGGACAGAAAACCCTTCCTGGATTCTTGGCCTTGTAGGACTGGGTTGAAGACCACTGGTCTATAGTGAGTTTCTGACTTCAGTCCATATACCACGTGTCCATATATGAGTTAGCTGCTCTAGCAGCTTTGGAATATTGGTTCTGTGAATCTTCCTGAGACAATATATAGTTATTAAAGTTATATAAAGTAAATGGAACATTCTAGTATCCACAGTTCCAGGCCTGCCTCTACATTTATCACCCGGGCTGCAATGACGGCAGCTGGAGCCGATAACACTTTGGCACCGTAGCCTGAAAAGTACCTCATCAATACCGTGGCACCCTAGAAAATGGAGTTAATTAAGTCAAAACAAAAGAGGGATTAGAATGACTGACAAGTGTGAAACGTGTGAATGGGTTTAGTTTGGACGTGAAGCCTTTTAAGTAACCGGCACAACAGTGGCAGAGGACTGGCCTGCAAAGCTCCTTGATAGTGCTGACATCAACGATCCTGTAGTGGAGGTGGTACATAAACTGGGGCATGTACTTCTCCAGGAACCTCTTGTCTGCATGCACAGAGTTACCTGGGGGAAGAGGAACATGAGGAGACAAACCAACCCAGTAACGTTATCATTTCACTTCTGCTGCTGCTCACCAGCAAGGGGACACTGCCCTGGGGGGGTGTGCTGCCTGACAAAGGACAGGAACTCGTACTCGGCTTGTTCCAGGGTGATTTTACTGTGTCGTACAGCCTGGGTCAGTCCTGACTAAGACACATCACACTGGGGTTTACATTAAACTCTTTGTTCTGGCACGGTCTCATACACCATACTGCTCATATTCCAATGAGAAACAGAGGGCTTTTTTCCCAAAGAGGGTTAATATAACAGCTGGTGATGTCATGGCTGATTTTAGTGTACACAAAACTTTAAAAATTAACCCCAGATTCTAATGATCAAAACGGCCGTGGATAAAATGACCGCTAACCTTTCCGTGATGTTCTATACACCACTCCGACATCCCATCCAGCAGCTCGTCCGGCTGGTTAATGATCAGGTTAGGACCCTGTTAATCACGACACACAGTGTCAACACACAAGTAACAGATTGTCACCTCACAAAATGATAGAATATTTGCATCACCTCGGCCAGAATGTTCAGGTCGGAGTCTGTGATGAGACAGGCCATTTCAATGATCTGGTCTTTGTCAATGTCCAGACCCGTCATCTGAAAAACACAGACACAGACATTAAAACTTCATGTATCTGGCCTTTTCTGGAATTCAAGGATCACTTTAGGCCTGTATCAACAGGTAAAGATGCACATTCCTTTGTCAACGTTGCACACATTGCTGACAAATGTAGGCTGAGAGCATCACTAATAACCAACTTTCTGTTAATTAAGTACACATAGAAACAGATTTATAAGCAATAATTAAATGACGACGCGCATGCCATCAGTGTCATATACACGGATTGGTGCATTAATTGAATTTACCACCGATAAGAACTGAAAACCATCACCGACCACTTGAAGCAGCGACCTACCTCCAGGTCCACCCAAACCAGTCTCTGGGACATCGAGGAGGACATGCTCGAATTTCTTGACACTTGAACAGGAAAACAAGAACCAAGTTCAGAGACCAGCCCAGTGCTCGTTCTTAAAGACTCGGCTCTGCCGATGGCGGGTATGGAAGTTGGATGTCTCTGCTGTCTCTGTCGCATTGTCCAGGCTGCAGACTGTCCCCACCTAGCAAGACATGCTGAGCCAAAGCGGACCGTTATCCTGGGAACGACCGGCATGCTGCTGCCATCTTCGTTTTCAACTGTCGTAAATATTCTTCTGCTCCTGTCCCACGTGGATGAGAAGGATCAAAGTTTCTTTGGGGTACTGCCCCCTTCAGGTTCGGCGCCAAGATCAGCAGGAATCCCCAATTTAAGGGGGTCTGTCGGCTGTAGAATAAACATCGCCGTGGGATTCCTTCTCTATCTAAACACGTCTATCTGTCCGTCTGATTTACGAGAAAAGACGTAAAACGTGTCATTATTGACACCAATTTCACGAGTCTGCACAGTGACCACTAGAGGGCAGAAAGGCGCTATTACTGCACACGCTGTTACATCGTAGCAGAAGAAGAAGATCCGGAAAGAGAAAAGTATTAATAATATTAGAAGTCTAAGGACAGAATTGGCCATAGGCATTATTATTTTTAATACGTCTGGTGCGGGGGGGAAATATCCATAATGGCCATGTTGACATATGCTAATTAAAAATGTTAATAACCTTGTGTTACGTTTACATGTGGGTGCGTTTTCACAAGTGCTATTCGGCGCTGATCCGAACCAGCCTATGCAAACTCAAGAGCCGCAGCCTCAGCTTCTGCTGCAGCCTCTGCACCGGTTCCTCTGGAAGAGCCACGACTGGGCCCCCCCTGTGCAGCCCCCTCCCCTCTGAAGGAGACACGGTCTTCCTCCAGCTGGGGAACAAGACCGTCTATCTGACAGAGCCTCAGGTCAGTGACTGGATAGTATCGCACCTGGGCCTAACTCCTCTGTAAAGTCTTTAGAACCAGCGATAATCAAGGTATCATCACAACATTTAAATAAGCAAGCGTTAAGGTGAAAGACGCTACATTTATATTTGCACATGAGTTTGTGAAACGTTTCTGCGCAGGTCACTGAGACCGCCATGTTTCAGAAGTGTGACCCGCCCGAGCAGTTTATTGGCCAGTAGCTGGGCAAAGTTATTTCTACATATAAAACACATCTGCCAAATGGCCAATTGATAAGGCACCTTCCGCTGACCTCTGAGGTCCCCCCTTGTCTCCAGGCATGTGCTGACATCAGCCAGTGGACCGTGGTGGAGTCTTCAGCGTGGGTCTGTCCACAGGTTGAAAAGATTTCCTTCATTATTGAAGCTGCAGGTCACAGAGGAGGTTGTGATTCTCCCGCAACAGCAAAGAGAGTAGGCACCCCGCACTGCTTTATTTATTCCATTTAAGAAACCATTCAAGATGAATGCTGATTCAGATCGATGCAGAAATAAATACTATTCTGAAAGTACAGGATTTAGAAAACTACCAATACAATCATTTCCGATTCTATCACCATAATCAGCTCTTTCGCTGTTATTTTGTACAGTCAGTTTTTATAGAGAACTACATGTGTTTTTCTAGCAGTATGTGGTCTAGTGCTTCTGAATAGATTTCCTAATCCGCGAGTTTGGAGGACAGAATAATCCTGTACCATTTCTCAAGGAGAATCAGGTTCGATCTAACTGGTGTGTGTGCTTCATACAGGTGCTGAAGTGGTCTGACTACTGTCTACCTCTGGCTTATAGTCCCAGTCAACCATTCAGGGTGGTTGCTCAGACGAGCCTGGAGAACTTTATTCTGCTGGGTGTCGCTTTCATTGAAGACCGCCTTCATCTGGACGATGGACTTGTTCCCTCAAAGATAGTCCGTACGTTACTTTCAGTGGTCAAAGGCCTGCATCTCACTCCCAGCACACAATTCTTTTCTTTTTAAATCACGTTTATCTTCTGATCAGCTGAACAATTTCTAAAGTGACCGAATGTGCAGAACTAGCTGAGAGTGTTGATCTCATGTCTCACTCCAGCTGTTGAATTGCATTTGGAGTCTGGTGGATCCTTTCAGCCCTTTCAGTGTATTTATTCACCATCACAGTGAGCTCGCCACACACACACACACACACACACACAGGGCTTTACGTTAAGCCTCAGTTTTGTCTGTATTTCTTCACATACAAACAGAATAACTTCAGTTTACTTGTTTGAGAATTTTCCTTGTAACTCGGAATTTCCGCCTCTTGCTTCCTTTTTATAACGTGAGCCTCCAAAAATGGCATTTGAACATTGAGGTTTATTTTGGAGGGAAAGTTCCCTACAAACCAGTGGCCTTGAGTATTTCTCCCCATTATTCGGTGTATTTAATTGTTGACTCTTGTTTGCTATTTAAAAAGAAAAGTCCATAGTTTGTACTCAGGCTTTGTCCTTTCTGTTGGTAGCGGTGCGTCTCCTGGAGCCCTCTCCCAGTGCGGTGCTGGAAAAGCAAAGTCAGCCAGCCTCAAAGACGTCAGAATGGCCGTGTGGACCTCTGGCTGGGCCCTGTGCTGCTGAGCCTTTGCCTGCTGATCACCGGCTCCCTCTGTGTCATAAAGGCCGCTTTCTTGGCCAAGAGGCCAACAGGGGGTTGGAGGAGCGGCGGGGGTCTGCACCGGTCTGTAGCTGCCAGGATCTGCCAGGACCAGTCAGTGACACAGAGGACCGTTCCTTGGGGACTCATCACCACATGGAGGGCCATGGACACCATCTCCATCTCTCCAGCTGCCACGAATGCTTAGAGCTGGAGAACAGCACCATTCTCTCTGTCAAATACGCGTCCGTTGAAAACATTCCTGACCTTCCTGACGATAACTCAGAAGTGAACAGTGTGGGTGAGACCGAGGCGGACCACAATGTGGGAGGGTTGTTCGACCACAGCCGTAAACCACCAAACGTGTTGGTGTACACTGCTGGCTCCCAGGAACGCTTTCAGACAGTGTCCCGACTTTTGTCAGAGTGTATAAACATGGAGAACAATATTATATACCACCTCCTCCCCCAGCAGGTGCTCACTGATCCCTGGGCGGAAAACACCAGGCTCTTGGTCCTGGCAGAGGAGGAACCCTTGACACCCCAGCTTCAGGCCTGCTTCCTCACCTACCTCAGCAAGGGTGGCAGGGTCCTGGGATTAGCTTCCAGCCTCTGTCCTGCGGGCATCTGTCTGGAGGGCCGGCAGAGGCCACAAAAGCAGATCCACACGCTAGCGTTTACCAGGGAGGACAGCGTGGAGCTGGAACTTCATCTGTTGGCGAGTGATAAAGTCTACGTGAGAGATATTCAGGGAGGAGGTGAAGTGGAGCTGTGGGGGGAGCTTAAATCAGACGTCCTCCATCAGAGAGACATGGTTATCGTCAGGGTTACCCACGAAGAGGATGGTGGAGAGGCCGTCCTCTGTCAGGTAAAGACACGTGTTTATTCAAGAGATGAGAATATAACAGCATAACAGGACGTCAGACACCCCCGTATACACCAAACCGATATCTTGTACTGTTATTAAATCTCAGATTTGGATAACAAAACAATTAAATGTTAGTAAATGTTTATTGTCCTTTAAAGATGCATAAGTGTGGTCTGTGTCTATTAGCAGAAATCTATATTTATTTATCAATAATGCAATTGACCATAAAATACAATAATTGTAAGGACGTTTTGAGATTTTTGTTGTCAAACTCAATATTTCAAATGCTCTTTGCTCCTTCTCCGAAGGTCCACCTGGAGATTTCCCCAGATTCCCAGCAGTTGGCATCAGAAGGTTTTAATAAGCTGAAGGTCAGCAACGCTTTGCGATATGAAGTGTTAACAGAGATCCTCACTTCTCTGGACATCAGCTGCAAGAAAACCCTGGTCCCACCTCTCAGCCCGGTGCACCTCCTGGCCACCGATCAGGTGAGGTTAGAACTTCTCATTGGGCTTCAGGGTCACTTTACAGTCACCGGATTGTTGTTTGGTTAGACAGGGTGATTATCTTCATTATAGATTTATATGCTGTGCAGGCATATGTCTTCATGCCTTTTCCCAGTTTGAGACACACGAGCATTTATCTCTGAGTGGTAAAAGTAAAAAAAGAAGTTCAAATGAATGCGTGAGCAGGTGCTCGGAACAGGCCTGTAGAGGGCGCCAGAGCGCCGATTTAAGAAGTTAAAACATGAACGATCACTCTTTAAAACCTGAATTCCCTCATGTCAGCACTCAGACAGTTGCCTGGTGTCTAAAGTTGGCTGTTTTATTTTATTTTTACAGAGTCTGGGCTCCCGTAGCAGCCTTGCTCAGATTGCTTTTTGTTTTCTTTGGTCTCTGTTTGGACAAATGTTTGACCTTTGTCCCCGCTGCCACAGCCATGTTCTCAAAGTCATGTAGCAGGTTGATTAAAATTAGAGGCTGCTCAATTGTTTCCAGACTGTTTTGTAGCTGTGTGGTGGAGCTAGCTGTGTCGGCTGGTTCGGCTCTCCTCTTCACATTACCTGCAGCTAACCGTTAAATTGGCAGATCATTTTTCCATACAGAAGATTTTAGCATTTAGACCCAACGTGGCTGGTCAGCTGATGCTAAACTCTGTCTGCAGGTTATACATAAATAATGTTATTGGCTTGAGGTTTCTGCATTGTTATCATCTTAAAAATTAATGTTCCAAGTTCAGAAAATAGTGCAGCTGGTTTTTAAGCACTTAGGTCTTTGTGGATGCAGCTGGAGGGAAAAAGGACTCAAATAAATAAACAACCAAAAAGCTGGACAACCATCAAGCCACCAGTAGGAAAAGGGAATTTGTTCTCTATATTTAAAAATTTCATTTTCCTCTGAGTACTAATAATACAAACTAGTATTTCCTCCCTTCCTAATATAACTTTGAGAGGACATATGATCAAATATAAGACTTGATGAACATCTAAACACGTCCTTCTGACCTCAAAACCATCCAGAAGTTGGGTAAAGTTGAATCATTTATGAATGTTGCTCCTTTTTTCATGCCTTTCTTTGCACAGCACATTTTAAAGCGGCGTTTTCCCCTTGTGCAGGGCGCCAAGGCCAGTTTTCTGGAATGGTTGAAGAGCCGAGTCGATCAGAATGGCCTCCTGACCTTTTCCAAGGCTTCTCTAAGAATGGTGTCAGGGTCTGAGCTCCAGGCTGGGAGCGTGCGTCCCGACGGCCAGTTGGCTCTGGTGGTGGCTGCTGATGAGCCGCAGGAGCTCCCTCACTTCTGTCTGGAGACGTACAGCAAGAACCTGAAGACAGACGTGTTGGGCCACACCCTGCTGTACGCCGAGGTGGCCACCTCCACCATGGACCTGCTGGAGGGGTAATACCTCGTTACTAAACGCTCACGTGCGCTCAGGTGCTCGCCGGCCTTTTAAACAGTGGTCTGATGCCACCATATTCTTCTCACTATATTATCAGTGCCAGTAGAAATAGGTGGTTACCAAGGCCGCAGGCTGCTTCTTCTGTGGTGCAGGAAGGTAGCGTGAAGCTGGACTGCTGTCTGCCCTGGGGGGCACGTGTGTGCTGCAGCGCGCACGTTTAAAAGGCTGCCTTATGAGCGGGCTTCAAAACCAAGTGCTAAAATGATTCCTGCCAATGTTTGATTCGTTTTGAGTGCATGATTTGAAGTGAATTTTAGGTTTCAGCCCCCAGAGTCACTTTTCTCTGTGCTTTTCATTTTGGAACCTGATATGTGGATAGAAAACCTGCAGAGTTCCGGTTGTGTGAGACCGATTTACTCCTCGGCTGGAATGTTTAGTTTTCATGTCATAGTACAAGATACTTTTTTATTATTTAATTAGTTGTAAAACCACAGTTATCTGTAAAACAAATGGGTGGTGCCAAAAACTGTGTTCGTTACCCCCCTTTAAACTCTG
This sequence comes from Takifugu rubripes, assembly GCF_901000725.2. NCBI lineage: Eukaryota > Metazoa > Chordata > Actinopteri > Tetraodontiformes > Tetraodontidae > Takifugu > Takifugu rubripes. Next base: position 1,879,569 of record NC_042299.1, on the reverse strand, counting down.
TCGTACACCAGAAATGAGGATAAGAGGATAAGAATTCCCCCAATAATGCAGCAGTGTGTGTATGTGTGTGTGTGTGTGTGTGGGAGGGGAGACGGGCTGGAACTAATTTAATGCCCAAGTGACCTCAGCAGCAGAGCCAAGTTGTACCTAATAGACTTCTTTGTCTGCGTCCACACATGTGAGTCAAAGTGGCTGTTGAGCAGGTCGATCAGGCAGCAGGTGGCAACAATTAAAACTGTCATAAAGTTTGAAAAATGGATGTTGGAGCAGCGCTGAGCTGATTGGAACAGACAGTGTTGTCATTAAGGTTACACCAAAGCTGTGTGAATGAGGGGCCGGCTCACCTCGGACCTGTTGATGCACTTTGATTTCCTTGCTAATGTTTGACGTTCCAGATGTCCAACCAGCCCAAGCCTTGATTAAGGAATGCTTTTTTAATTATTATTCCTATTATTATTATTTCTGCAGACTTTTAGGAAAAATCAGGGGCCAGACTTAAAGTGCTTAAAGATTTGAATCGCCAAGTGTATTCACCAAATACGCACGTTTTCATTTAAAAGGACGCATTTTAGTGCTGAGATCTTCCGTCTTCTCCATATAAACTTACTGATACATTTGCTTTTGACTTTAGACGAGTGGAGACTTGAATCATCAAAACCTACGGAGGGTTGAGCTTTTTCATCTCCGTCCTTCAGGAGAAGAATGAAGCTCGTTGCCCCTGAAATTCTAAAGAAAGTTAATGAAGTTGTGGCGCATTTGTCTCATTTCATTTGCCTGTATGAATAATCTGATCAGCAAACAGTTGGACAGATGATGAATCGTAGGGAATTCACTTATTAGAGGTTTTTGACAGGACAAAGGCGGCTGCTTTGTTATAATCTGAGGACCAAATAAAGCCTTTGGAGGAGGTCTGAAGAGTTCAGCAGGACTATGAAGATGGATGGGCTGCTCCTCGGGGCTTTCTGAAATAGAGCTGATGAGAAGTGGTGCACAGGCTTTGAGCCTGGGCTCAGAGGCCTCCATGATGTTTGTCCAGGGTATTAATGCCTGTTTGATGGAGAAAGACTGAGAGCAGCCACAACTTTAGACTTTCTTCTCACACTGACGTGGAATCTAGGCAGAAAGCAGTCGTCTGACCTCTGGAGAAGAAGGTCTTTTCTTAATTGGTTTAGAAATGCTTCTAAAATTGTTTAAAAACTAATAGTAACCAATGATGTTTCCATTGATGTTCAGATGAACACTGAATCCATCCAGCTAATATTGTTGTTGGACCAGAAAATATGCAGTAGTGTGAAATATTCCAGAAATACAGACGGGACATGGCTCCAACTAAACTGTGAGTGTTGACTGCATTAGAAATGTCAGGGGTAGTAGTAGAAGTAGTAGTAGTAGTAGTAGTAGTAGTAGTAGCAGGAGTAGCAGCAGTAGTAGTAGTAGTAGCAGCAGCAGTAATAGTAGTAGTAGTAGTAGCAGCAGTAGTAGTAGTAGCAGCAGTAATAGTAGTAGTAGTAGTAGTAGCAGCAGTAGCAGTAGTAGCAGCAGTAATAGTAGTAGTAGTAGTAGTAGCAGCAGTAGTAGTAATAGTAGCAGCAGCAATAGTAGTAGTAGTAGTAGTAGCAGCAGTAGCAGTAGTAGCAGCAGTAATAGTAGTAGTAGTAGCAGCAGTAGCAGTAGTAGCAGCAGTAATAGTAGTAGTAGTAGTAGTAGTAGCAGCAGTAGTAGTAATAGTAGCAGCAGCAATAGTAGTAGTAGTAGCAGTAGCAGCAGTAATAGTAGTAGTAGTAGTAGTAGCAGCAGTAGTAGTAGTAGTAGCAGCAGTAGTAGTAGTAGCAGCAGTAATAGTAGTAGTAGTAGTAGCAGCAGTAGTAGTAGTAGCAGCAGTAATAGTAGTAGTAGTAGTAGCAGCAGTAGCAGCAGTAATAGTAGTAGTAGTAGTAGCAGCAGTAGTAGTAGTAGTAGCAGCAGTAATAGTAGTAGTAGTAGTAGCAGCAGCAGTAGTAGTAATAACAGCAGCAGCAACAGTAGTAGTAGCAGCAGTAGCAGCAGTAGTAATAACAGTAATAGCAGCAGTAGCAGTAGTAACAGCAGCAGTAGCAGTAATAGCAGCAGTAGCAGCAGTAGTAGTAGTAGCAGCAGTAATAGTAGTAGTAGTAGTAGTAGCAGCAGTAGCAGCAGTAATAGTAGTAGTAGTAGTAGCAGCAGTAGTAGTAGTAGTAATAACAGTAATAGCAGCAGTAGCAGTAATAACAGCAGCAGTAGCAGCAGTAATAACAGCAGCAGTAGCAGCAGTAATAGTAGTAGTAGTAGCAGCAGTAGCAGTAGTAGCAGCAGTAGTAATAACAGTAATAGCAGCAGTAGCAGTAGTAGCAGCAGCAGCAGCAGTAATAACAGCAGCAGTAGCAGCAGTAATAACAGCAGCAGTAGCAGCAGTAATAGTAGTAGTAGTAGCAGCAGTAGCAGTAGTAGCAGCAGTAGTAATAACAGTAATAGCAGCAGTAGCAGTAGTAGCAGCAGCAGCAGCAGTTATAACAGCAGCAGTAGCAGCAGTAATAGTAGTAGTAGCAGTAGTAATAACAGTAATAGCAGCAGTAGTAGCAGCAGTAGCAGTAGTAGCAGCAGTAGTAATAACAGTAATAGCAGCAGTAGCAGTAGTAATAACAGCAGCAGTAGCAGCAGTTATAACAGCAGCAGTAGCAGCAGTAATAGTAGTAGTAGTAGCAGTAGTAGCAGCAGTAGCAGCAGTAATAGTAGCAGTAGTAGCAGCAGTAGCAGTAGTAGCAGCAGCAGCAGCAGTAATAACAGCAGCAGTAGCAGCAGTAATAGTAGTAGTAGTAGCAGCAGTAGCAGCAGTAATAGTGGGTTTGATGTGTCACAGTCTGGAGCTCCATCCATCAACATTGTGTCCTTCATCCTCACCGTCGGAGGTTCCTCCATCATTAGCGACAGAGAGCTGAATACTATCGTTCTGTCCTGGGCTCTTTACAACGTAATATCCATCTGAATCAAGGATGCGTCGAAAAAGGGAATAAAACGAAGAAATCGGCCATTTTTCCAACACACCCAGACTATAACAAATGTTAGCCCAGATTCTGGGTGTTTATTTAGGGAGCGTTAACAGCCTGGAAGTGTTTATTTGTGAAAAGGTCAGAATAAGAGTCTGTTCCATTTTTAAAGCCACTCAGCTGCTTCAGAGAACATAATTGTCCTTTTCCTGCTCTGTTGAACTTGATCCTCGAGCCTGGAGCAACACCTTCTTGTTGACTTTCTCCTGTAAGAGCTGGAAGCCCACACAGAGAGGCCCCAGAGGCCACTTTCCCTCCACGTTTTCCTTCTGCACATTACTGTTCCATCAAAGAAGATTGACAAAGAAAGCAGCGATTGTGGGTTACATTCAGATTTCTTTCTGGCTGAACACAGATGTTTGGTGTTGTAGAGACCACTGGAGTATCTCCTGACGTGACCCCAGGCATGACCCCAGGCATGACCCCAGCTCTGCCCCTGAAAGAGCCTCCTATGAGCACCACCTTTGGGACATTGTCTCTATCTGGAACTAAGCCTGAGCAGAGAATCGGCTCAGGTGCTCCAGGGAGTGAGCAGATGTCTGCTGCTGACTGTCCACAGTGACACCGCGTGACTGCATGGAGACGCAGAAAACCAAACCAATTCTTCATAAATGTGGCAACAGGTTTCACCATAAAAATGTAACTGGTCCGATTGACCTCACGTGTTGCCGCTGTAATTAGAACAGATTGTAAGCAGACGCCTAAATGGGCCCAGTTCTTCTTCTGGGGAACATGTGGCGCAGTTCTGGAGCGCAGTCATGCTAGAACCACGTCAAGAGCACCAGGATCAGGCCGCCATCATGGCTGCCGACTCATGGAACCTGCCAGATACTTGTAAATGTTAGAAGTAACAACTGCTACGGATGGTGAGGAATTCCCCAATAATGCAGCTGTGTGTGCGCGCGCGTGTGTGTGTGTGTTTTTGTGTGCGCCAACATGAAAGCAGATACAGTAGCTTCACACACGGTCAGCTCAGTGTTTTACAAACGTGCGCTCCACCTTTTATAGGCCCGCTCATCAGCAGGTGACATCATTCCCAGGTGACATCATTCCCAGGTGACATCATTCCTAGGTGACATCATTTACAGTAGAGCATCAGAAGTTATTGTTGTCTTTCGGTCCTTTACAGAAGCTGAAAACCAAACCGTGTGTGTGCGTGTATGTATTTGTGTGCGTGCGTGTGTGTGCGTGTGTGTGTGTGTGTGTGTGTGTGTGTTCAACCTTATGAATGAATCAGGTGTGAACTCTGAGAGCCGTGGAGGCTCCTCGGCCCACTTCAAACCCCAACAAGGTCGTTCCTCGGCCTCAGCTGCGGCGCCGCTGCGCCCCCCCCCCCCCCACATTGATCACTTTCAGCGGTGCAATTTTGAAATGATAATTTCTGCTGTCCCTCCGTAAACAGGATTAGCTAAATTAATTACATTTTCACATTAGCTTGTTCTCTCTTATTGATCATCCATTTGATGGGGGAGAATGATCAATGCAAACACGCTTATGCACGGCAAATCCAGTTTCAAAAATGAGCATTGATGGCAAAAATAATCTTTTAATCTGAGATATTTTAATCTGAAAAGTGAGAGGATTTTTAAGGTGGACCGATCTGGGAGATAAATGGCTTTCAATGAAATTAAATCTTAACTGACCTCATCAAATAAAAGCATTCGGTTTTTGGAGTTGTGTTATTTTAGCTGAAACGGAGGCCAGCCTTCTCTCTTTTAGATCTCTTCTCGGATATATTGACCCAAATTTCTTCCTATCGGGAGTAACGTGCGCTAATGTTGCCGTGCGCTCCAGCTAGTCCAGTCACACCCTCATGACTTCTCTTGATGTGACCCCTCCAGCAGCGGGTCAGGACCAGAACGTTGATGTTCAGTAGAACCTCCCTGTGCTCTCAGCGCCTCTGTGACTATCGATCATTTGAATCTCCTCCGTCGGTTGTGTCCCAGCTCTTTCAAATCCGATTGTTGGTGTCAGACCCGGGAGGGAGCCTCCCGGGAAACGGGTCTGCGATCGTTCAGTGGGAATTCTCTGGTCGCTTTAAGCTGGTTTAGTGGTGAGAAGCTTTGCATGATAATCTCAGGGAGGCTCTTCTAATCCTTCACACATTCCAGCTCTCTTGTCCATCAACCTTCATCAGCTCTTTAACCGGGCCAGATTGAAACCGGGGTTTGGTTCTTGGTCGTCATGCTAAAGTTCCTTTTGTGCTGGTTCCTGGGCAGATGTTTGCTCTGAGGACACGGCTCTGCTGCAGTGTCAGTGTCATCCACGCGGAAACTTTCCTTTCAATGTGGACCAGATCCGTCCTGGTTCTTTTCCAACCCGCCTCGCAGTAGCCGGAGGGGGTTGAGGTCTGGTTCCAGGTTCTGTTGCAGGTCGTTCCTGCTGTCGTTGGAAGAATGTCAATTTAAATGGACAATTCATTTGCCAGTGCTGTACTCGTTTTGCTCACGGCCTGATTTTTATTTTGTATTTTTGCTTTCAGGCTGACTCTGCACTCACCAAAGGATGTGGGGCTAATAGCAATAGCTGCTCATCAAATTCAGGGCAGAGGTTAGTCTTCACACACACGCACATTCCTATCTCTGTGGGGACTTTCAGAGACATAAAACATTGACCAGCTCCCTAAACTAGACCCAATTCTAACCTCCATGTCTAAACTAAACAGCCCCCTCCCACATATTGGCACTCAATATGTGGTGAATGGGAGGACACACACACACACACACACACACACACACACACACACACACACACACAGATGGATAGTTGAGTGATCCAGGATGTAGTGTGTAATTTGTGTTTTCCCACCATTGCTGCTGTTGCCCCTGCAGGACGGGGCAGAAACGCCTGGCTCAGCCCTCTGGGTTGTGCCATGTTCACCGTGGGGCTCCAGGTTGAGCTGAGCTCCAGGCTGGGCAGGAGGATTCCCTTCCTGCAGCATTTAGCTGCTCTTGCAGTGGTTGAGGCTGTCCGAACACTTCCTGGATACGAGGTATTGTCCTTTGGTGCCACAGCCTGACGTATGTGCTGATGTATAAAGAGAGAGATAACCTGGTTCACTGCTATACGTTAGACCCACCTACAGGGAATCCTCATTATAGTGAGGACGAACTGATTAGTGATGTTAAAATAGATTTGGATCTTTTTCAGGACATAGACCTGAGGGTGAAATGGCCCAACGACATCTACTACAGTAATCTGATAAAGCTTGGGGGTATACTGGTGACTTCAACTCTAATGGGATCAACATTTCATCTACTCATAGGTAACAGCTCATTAATTCATATGAAAGGAGTCAGAAAATTGCTGCTTTGATATATTCCCTCTGTCTTTATAGATCTTTAGAATCAATAAACTCCATCTCCCCTCCACAGGGTGTGGATTCAATGTGACTAACAGCAACCCAACTGTGTGCATCAATGACCTCATCCAGCAGCACAACCTGGAGCATGACGGCAGCCTGCAGCCGCTCAGCTGTGCCCAGCTCATCGCTCGCACCGTCAGCTGCCTGGAGACGCTGATCAGCAGCTTCCAGCAAGGAGGTGCAGACGCCGTCCTGCCTGCTTACTACAAGAGATGGCTCCACAGGTAGGCTTAGCAGACGGGGGCCCTCACCTGGCGGCATGCTGTGACGTCTCTCACAGGGGCTACACCTGTATTACACCAGTATTACACCTGTATCAATGTGTGGTCACATCATTTACACAGTTGAAGTAGGACAAAGAAGGAAAAGTGTACTAGGGCTTTGGTAATTAGTTTAATTTAAATACATTATTCAAATATTGGTGGGTGGGTGGGTGGATGGATGATGGGTGGGTGGATGGGTGGATGATGGGTAGATGATGGATGATGGGTGGGTAGATGGATAATGGGTGGATGGATGATGGGTGGGTAGATGGATGGATGAGGGGTGGGTGGGTGGATGGATGGATAATGGATGACGGGTGGGTGGATGGATGATGGATGGATGATAGGTGGATGGATGATGGATGACGGGTGGGTGGATGCATGACGGGTGGGTGGATGGTGGGTGGATGTATGGATGGATGACGGGTGGATGGATGGATGGATGCGGTCCTTGAACTGACACTGGTCTCCTGTGTTGGACCTCCAGTGGGACCAGTGTGCGGCTGTGGAGCGAGGACGGGCTGGAGGCGGAGGTTGTGGGTCTGGACCACAACGGCTTCCTGCAGGTGTTCAACAAGCAGCAAGGTGTCCTCTCTCTGGAGCCTGATGGGAACTCTTTTGATATGCTGAAGAACCTGCTGGTCATCAAGCAGCATTGAGTTCAAACTTCTCTACTAAAACCATTTTTAAAATGTAGTTTGTAAGAGATTAATCTAGAGCCGAGTTAGTGGCCCTCAGTCGTGTCAATAATAATAATAATATGTGATATTGAGAAGGTTATTGGGACACACCTGCTGGTTTGGGACAGGCAGCCATTGTTCACCTCGATCAATAAACACTTCATCCCTCACTGATGTTTCTCCTTTCATGTTGCACAAACGTGTTTTTCAAATGATCCGTTTCTGATTTGGCAGATTAGCTCATCAGTAATAAAGTCTTTCACAGAAGTGTCTGTCCATCTGTTCTCCGTCTCCCTGCACAACCAGTAACCACAACTAGACCCCAAGCAGGTAAACTGGCTGATGAGCTCTGGACCTGCTGGGATTTTGTACCAGTTTGCAGTAATAATACTGGGAGGGTTGATGGTGAGGGAAGATGGAGCAGGAGGTCGACAGGCGGATCGGTGCGGCGTCCGCAGTAATGCTCAATTCAAGCTCTCGATTTACCGGTCGCATCTAGTTAGGATGCCCCCTGGACGCCTCCCTGGTGAGGTGTTCAGGGCATGTAGGAGACCCCCGGGAAGACCCAGGACATGTTGGAGAGACTATGTCTCTCGACTGGTCTGGGAACGCCTGGGGATCCCTCCGGATGAGCTGGAGGAGGTAGCTGGGGAGAGGGAAGTCTGGGCTTCTCTCCTTAGGCTGCTGCCCCCGCGACCCGACCCCGGATAAGTGGTAGAGGATGGATGGATGGATGGATGGCGATGGAAAATACGTTAAAACCAGCAGGAACAGCTTGGAAAAGGTTTATTATGTGTGGTTGATGTTCATGTGCTGAACCAGAGATATTAATGGGCACCTGGGAACACCCATTCTGGGATGTTCAAAATGATGTCCTGGGGTCTCCCTGAAGACTCACATCAGTTAGCGCTTAGCTTTTTGTCCAGGGGGGTGAGAGGAACCATTATAGAGCCACTAGTCCAGACACTCCAACCATGTGATGTTTACACCAGTCAGCAGTCCTCTCCCAGCCCCGATGCTGGGTCAACACCAGTTATTGGTCCTGTCCTCACAGGGTTCTCCCTCAGGTTCTTGAGGCTGTGCTGTTTGAACGTGGTCTGCTCCCAGCATCACCTCTTCTGGGCCCCATGTGGACTAAAGCAGGGAGAACTACCGGTACCTCACGGCCGTGGGCCCCCTAAACCGGCACCTTCACACCAACCGCCTCAACGTTTGAGCTGCTGTGGCGACGCTCCCAACAGCCCGATCGCACCCCCGTTTGAGGGTGTTCATGTTTCGCACTCAGTTAAATAAATAAATAGACTAAATTGTTTGATGTTTCTCGAGTAATGTGAGCTGTTGAACCGAAGCATAAATAGCCCTAAATACAATATCGTCAACATCTCTTGAGGAACGTTTGAAGTCGTGAAAATGACATATAAAAATCCTTTTCCATACGTGTTGCACCATGCAGCTATAGAAGAGTATACACATGCACATCATTTCTCTCTAATACACGTGAGTTCCACAGAAAGTCCGTTTCATCCCTGCGGGGCATCAAGCTACTGGATGCATGTGTAGAAACCCTCAGATTGGTCTTTTCTACTGGGTCCGGACTGCCTGTGGGTCACCTCTTGTTGGTGATGATGACGGACGTCCCGATGTATGAGGGCAACTCTCTGAGACGCTCACACGAAGGCTTTGCATACGGCCTCTCGGAGCCACAACAGGCCGATCCTTTGTCCTGCCGGTTGTTCGGCTCCCTGACTTGGCTCAGCGGGCGGACTTTAAAAGAGCCGCGTTTGCTCAACACTTGATGAAAGTTGAACGACATGTACGGAGACTGAGTTGCCAGTTCAACCCCGACCCCCACGCCTCTGAAAAGCCCCCGCTCCTCTTGGGCAGATCTTTTCTCCAGCTCCACAGTAGATCCCAGCTTCTGGTGGCTGTCGGGTGGAAGTCCATATCCTGCGGTTGGGTACTTGTACTGTGGCCCTTTCTTCTGCTCCAGTACCACCTGCACTGGGAAGTGTTGGCCCCTACTGCTCAGTAAGCCCCCTCGCTCCTCTTTTCCCAGTACAAGGCCAGTAAACAAAGAGCAGGCCAGGGCCTGGTCTCCTTGAGGTCCCACACCACCTTGGAGACCATGTTTGCTGGTGTAGAAATGGGAACAAAGACCTGGATCTTTGCTGGGGAAGCTTTTCCAGCTTTCATGGGCTCCTTCCTTTAAGCTACCTGCAAAATGTTGGTTCCCACAGCTGGAAGAGTGACGATACGTCCCGTCGGGGTACCTGCAGTCAGCTACCAGCGCCGGAGCTGTGGGGCGATAATTAGAGGTAGAGAAGAGAGTCGCCGCATTTTAACCCTGAAAGCCACGTCAGACAGGGAGCTCACCTGTGTACTTGTTGGACAGCGTGCAGCTGCTGCTGCTCGGTCCAACGTGTCCCCCAGGCAGACCCGGGTCAGGCAGCTGAGCGTGTGCTGGCTGCTGCTTCTGCTGGTACTGATGGGTCAGAGCCTGTCCTGCCTCTGGGCCGGGGCTGCAGTTCTGCCCACCGCTGAGAGTCACAAATCTCTCCTTCCACACGTCCATCTGAGGTGAGCAGCTCAACTGGTCCGACTGGCTGCGGCCGGCGGCCTGCTGGTCGCCGTAAACAAGCGACGCTGAAGGTGGGTTTTTGATCAGCGGGTCAGTGCGTTTGAAGGTCTAAGGCTTACCTCAGGGTAGGGAGCAGCTCTGAGTTTAGGTTTCATCCTGGCTCCTTTGCCTCTGAAGTGTCTGGGATGGTCCTGAGTGGAGGAGAGCCCGTGGCCCGGTTTCATGGCTCGATTCTGGTCTTCTGATAACTGCAGCTCCTTGCATTCAGCGGCACTTTGCACAAATCCAGAGGAGACCAGTGAGCAGCTGTGGGCCATGGAGAATTGTGAGGGGCCAACTCACCTGAGCACATAGTTCACGCTCACAATACAGTGGGGTCTGGAGGAGCGACTGTTGTGCACGATGGTGGCGTAGCTCTGCACCCACACCCATCCTCCGTGCTTGGATAACATGCGGTAGTACTTGGTGGTGACCTGGCCCTTCACCAGCACTGCAGGGAGCAGAGACACATCTGCATCAGCTGCCACACAGATGCAGCCCAGCCGCAGGTCCTGCCGAGGCCTGGAGAACTGGACCCGGACCTGGCTGCGGTCTTCACGGACACATTCGAGACTTGCTTGTACCCACCTGCCATCAAACATCTACGGTAGGAACACAGAAACTCGTGTGCGGACTCGCGTCAGCCACTTACACAGGTGATGAGCGTAGCGGAGATGAAAGATGTCACAGGCGTGGACATGATGGTACAACGTCTTCTCTATCAAGTCCTGGGGCTCGAAGCCTGTGAGCTCTGCCACTCTGGCAGAAGAGGGAGCGCACGTGGTGGTGAGTAAGGATGTCTACATACATGAAAGCTATACGTTCCATCCATCCAGCTGCAGCACATCTGACCTTGTGTCCAAGAAGATGAGCTTGAAGTCCAGACTGGCCCGGAACATGAACATGTTACTAAAGAGCTTGATCTCAGTGACGCCGCTAGGGGGCAGGGAGTGGCCCACCGCCACCAGACCCACGGTCTGGTAACAGGACTCGTACAGCGCCAGATCCAGCGTGCACTGGCGCACCTTCAGGTAGCCGCTGCAGTGGATGACCTGCACAGGGAGCAGCACGTCCTCAGGTGTTCCACATTTTAGGAGAGACAATATCCTGAGAGGGGCCAGGGTAGATGCCACCGACCTTATAGCCACCACACGTCAGTCCTGCGTTTCGTTTAGCCAGAACACACTTCATCCTCAGGAAGAAGGAGCGCTCTGCTTCGTACTCTGTCACACACATGCAATATGAACACGTGAGATGAGATATCAAAGATAACGTTAGCGTATTTACGCGACAGCGACTAAAATGGTGGCCTAACATCACCTTGGGTCACATGGTGCTGCGCCGGCTGGCACAGACTCAGGACTGCCGTCATCTCGTCGTGGTCCGATGGGTGGATGTACTCAAAGATGCTGTTTCCCGTCAGCTCCACCTGAGGAACAGGAAAACGCTTTAATGCCGCAGCCTCACATCGCCGCGGCAACAGCTGATCCTCAGTCCTACCTGCGACAGGCCGAGGTGGACAGACGCCGTCTCCGAGATGTACATGATTTTACCGTCAGACGCCACAACAAAGACGAAGCCGTCCAGCGTCTGAAAGACCAACGTGGCCCTTTAGACAGGTCACATGATTCATTAATTAACTCTTTATTAACTCTTCCGCCCTCCAGCAGGAGTCGCAGCATCTTTACGGCACTCACTTCCTGTTTGGAATTTCATGCTAATTAATTATCTTTCTTCAAAAACGTTTATGGAGGAACAGGATCGTTCCGCAGGTCACGGTCGGGATGTTGGGAGGGTCGGCGGACTCAAACCAGTCCGCGGTAATTAGCTGCTGCGTCGTGGTCAAAGAAGGAATTTCTTAATTTAGGACCCGAGGAGGACGTTTACAGCTAGTAAAGGGTAGTAACCTGTGAATCACAAACCAAGTCCAGCAGGACTGACCTGTAGAAGGTGGGAGCCCAGCTCTCTGCTCATGTTGTCCAGGGGACTGTAGCCGGTCGAGTGGCCCCATCCATCACCCAGACCTCCACACAGAAACAGGACAAAGAGTGTGACCCACAAGGTGGCCTCTCAAATCAGACATAATCATCTTCAAATTCTCCAACGTCAGGCGAGAGACAGTGAGATCACATATTTAAAAAGGTGCTATTAGATGAAACATGCTCATTACTTATACATGTTGAGAGTTTTGATGAGCTATAATAAAGTTGACCTGTAATATCTGTTGCTGTCAGCCGCTGCAACACATCATATTACATAATTATTACTGTCATTTCAACTTTAGTTAAACTAGAAATAATCTTCAGACAGGAGTCTGGTGTTATTATACCGTGTGTTGGTTGTGAGAGAGGCCTGAAGGAGCTGCGGATATTAACGGAGTTAATAAAGAATTAGATTATGTTTTGTGTAAAAAAAAGAAAAGAAAAAAAAAGCTTTCTTCAGACAAAGATGTTGTTGATGTTCATCAGGAAACTCTGAGCCTGATGCCTTTGGGGGTCTGTGTCGCCTGCAGGCTCTCGGCGTCGGTCTCTGCGGGTTCTCATCGGCCCGTGCGGGTTCTCATCGGCCCGTGCGGAGTCTCATCGGCCCGTGCGGGGGTCTCATCGGCCCGTGCGGGCTCTCATCGGCCCGTGCGGGGGTCTCATCGGCCCGTGCGGGGGTCTCATCGGCCCGTGCGGGCTCTCATCGGCCCGTGCGGAGTCTCATCGGCCCGTGCGGGCTCTCATCGGCCCGTGCGGAGTCTCATCGGACCGTGCGGGGTCTTCTTGTTGCCGGTTCTGAGTGTTGACCTCATTTTCATTTAACAAATAGCTTTTGAGCCTATTTGCGGTCTTAATCAAAAGAGTCAACTCTGGGTATAATATTTTTGTAATTATTAATATTTTGTTTGATTTGAATGTGAGCTGCTTTAAACGTGACTATTTTTTCCCATCATTTGGGACAGTAAAATGACCAAGAGATATCTTTTTTTAAATTGTGTTATTAGTATTTGGAAATAAACATCTTCCACTTTCAGTATTTTTGGGACATTTTTCTTCCTAAATTTCCCTCAAATGACTTTCAACAGCTGCAACATTAGATCGGAAAATTATCTGATTTTCATCTCACGAACAAAATTTAAGTGATTTTCAATTAAATTTGAACATTAAAAATACGTTTTAAATGGAAAACGAAAGGGCAGTTTTATCCTGTTATTTTTCTAGAAAATGGATTAAAAGCCTCATATTATTACTACAGCTAATAATAATATTAATAATAGAAGGACATCGACGGTTTAATCACAGTAAATCGATTTTAATGTGTTGGTTTAATTATTTAATATTTCAGTTAATATTATAATTATTCCAGAAGAACATTAAGTAGACAGGCGGGTCCGCTGGATCCCGGAAGGTTCATTCTAAGACGGGATCACTAGATTCTTAAGTGAGCACTTCCGTGTGCGTGGAAGTTTAAAAAGTCATTTTCATCCTCATTTGCTTTAAGAAATGAATCGTTTATGTTAACGAAACAGTTATTATTTGATCATAATTACTGATATTATTAATATGGTCGAGATTGTTGTCTTATTATTCAAAGGAATAATGGAGATATTTTAGGTGCTGATCCTGGAAATTATTATTCAGTGATACAGAAAAAATATGGAAAATGTTTGCTTCAACCGGTACATTGAAAGGAGTCTGGATCTATTTTAAATCTTTTGGCGCACTCATATTAATTATTCTTTTTTTATCTGCATCTAAAAGATTTATTTTCATTATTTAAGGAGGCGGATAATCGATTCTAGTGAATCGATTTACTGTTATTTTAACATTCTGCTGCTGTCTTCTAAACTGTTTAACCTTGAAGTTAAACCATGTTTTAATAAGCTGCGCGAATCCTTAATTTATGATTTCCTTTTAATTTAATTATTTTGTTGTAATAGACTTTAATACTGAAATGACAGAATATCGTTTGGTGGGAATTTAACTATTATATTTCTGTGTGTGTGTGTGTGTGTGTGTGTGTGTGTGTGTGTGTGTGTGTGTGTGTGTGTGTGCCTACCGTCGGGGAAGAAGGTCCTCATCTTCAGGTAGCTGCTGGTCAGCCGGATGATGGAGGCCTTGTCCAGCTGGGAGGTGATGGCGGCCGGCAGCGGCAGCAGCTTGGCCAGCTCGTAAAACTCTCCGTTCTCCTTCTCTCGTCGCGTCTTGGCGGCGTTCTTGCATTTCTCCTTCATCTTTCCAGGGTTCCTGGTGGAGGCCCGTCAGTAAAAGAGGATCCTGAACTTCCTGGAGTCCATCTGAGATTTAGGGAATAAGGTAGATCTGGGAAAGCTCCGTCAGTCACCGGGTGGATCACTGGAAATGTCACCTCGGTCCATCCATCCCTCCAGGTCTCTCATTTATCTACAGCCCATCATGGTCCAGGACAAGTGTCCTGTGTGGACATCCTGAGCAGCAGGACAGGTCGGGAGGGATGAACCTGCAGCTTTAACACGGGGAGGAAAAGTGAAAGGAAAACCACTTGTGCCTCTATCCCCCCCCCTCCCTCTCTCTCCCTCTACCCCCTACCTCCCTCTCTCTCTCTCTCTCTCTCTCTCTCTCTCTCTCTCTCTCACACACACACACACACACACACACACACACACACACACACCCACACACACGCAAAGACATAACATTAGAGCGACAGAGACCTTTGTTTATTTATATATCTGCATGTAATGAGTGTTTCGAGGCCTCCTCTGGAAGCTTGGGTCCCCCCCCCCCCCATCCATCTCTGTCCTCTCCTGGACTCACGTGGTCGGGGGAGGGCGCCATCTTGTGGTGAGCACCATTCAGAGCGACTCGAGGTCATCTTGTTGGATCTTGGATAAAACATTTGGATCCAAATTAGGGCTAAAATGGTTGGTTCATTGGACCAATATTGAAAGAATTTGAAGCTGAAACCTTTTGTTTTGGTTCAGGGATTTTCTGTAAACGCATTTATTCTTGTTTGTGGTTTATTTCAATGCATCTTTTCACATTTAATACAATGAGCTGAATAATTATTTTGGTTTAACTGGTTCCCAGTAGCCAAGTCTCATTAAACAGTTAATTACCTGGTGGTTGTGCTGCTGTTGTAGCTTCTAGATTTAAGCTTAGAAGATTCAGTATTTGTCCAGCGTCCAACATTTTTCTTCCCCTTGCTGCTGGTCCTGGAGGTTCTGATCCATGGTTCCATTGTTGACATGGAGGCGCTCACAAGCAGCGTCCAGTCCCGCTAAAACCAGGATTTTTGCTCATTCCCACAAAAATGTAAGAGCCTCTGACTGGTGCTTGAGGAGCAGAACATTCCAGAACGGGACGACACAAATCTGCTTCAGGGAGACTGGGTCTTATTGACAGAATATTCCACATTTCCTTGGAAAAGTAAATGTTTATAACTTCCAGTTTCAAATGAATGAAGAAATAATTAGGATCTAGAAAGAGGAGAAAAGAAAGAGAGCACAGAGGGGCTGTGAAGGCCGTGGGACCAGCAGAGGTGCTGATGGAGGCCGTGACCCCGCTGATGCTGCAGAAGCTCCTGGAGGTCCTGGCTCACAGTGGCGGGGGCTCCAAGGCTGTGGCGGAGATCAGGATCTAGGAGCAACAGGGAAATATGACCCTGGAGGTCAGCAGAGATGTGGCCTCACAGCCAGGACAACAAGACCAAAGACCCCAGATTTTCACCGTGGTGATGGGAGGCAGGGCTGCGGAGCGTGGTGCTGGACAGGATCTGGGGGGGGGGGGGTTCCTCAAAGCTGCCTTCATACCGGCGCAATCAGCTCCGCTGCTGTTTGCATTGGCTGCTCCCGTCTGGCTATCAGGTTGTGCAGGGCTGTCAGTGATGGATGAAGCACGCTGCAGCGACGCTCACCACACACTCGCGCTGGAATTTGGAATTTCGGAACGTTCTGAGCTGGACGGAGCCCCCGAGCATGTGGTCCTCACGCAGGCTGGGACCCCAGGGACCAGTGAACCAGGCCGGGCCGGAGGGGAATAAAGCTGCTGGTGACAACGGCAGCACTCGGCCCACACTTGGACGTTTCCATGGAGACTCATTTCTATTATGGGGCTGTAGATCTTGGCTTGATGCAAAAATAGATTAAAAACAACATGGCCCCTTTAATAAAGTGATAATTCAGTGTAAACACTTTAGAAAAATGACAAGATTAACAGATTGATAATAAAATTCTAATAGTCAAATAAGATGTAAAATAAGGACGTTTTTTTTAAAATAAAGATCAGGACTTCTAGTATTTTTATCATATTGGTCTGAATTGTTGTATTTATGGTTTTAATTCCTGTAAATATGTCGAATCATCGGCTGAATTGTTGGCCTGAAGACCAAATTTATTCCAAATAAACGTGGTTGAACCTCCAAATAATCCCGAAGAACCAAAGATGATGAACTTTAACCTCTAACAGATGATAAATGTAATTAAATAAAAAGACTAATGTGATTCCAGATAAAAGCACTGAGCCCATTTCACCCCTAAACACTATTGATATTTTATTCAACAGTTTTAACTCCATGTTTTTGGTTCGTTGGGCCATTTTTAATCTTTCTATGATCCATCCATTCATTCATATTTCCAGGGTCACAGGACTGCAGGAGTCAGTAACTGGAGAACCTCTCAGTTTTCAGACTTTATTACTTTTAGGAGAAAAAATATTTCCCTCACACAAGCACAGTGATGACGGATGCAACTTTGTCCCTTTTAGCAGAATTATTTGCCTTTCTGAGAATTATAACTGGGGCGGTGGAAGCTTGGACTGTCACCCTCCGAGCTGAGGCACCTTGACAAGCTAGCGAAGCCCTATTTGCTCTCACAGGGCCCTGCAGTGATGCAGCTGGGATAGGCTCCAGCACCCTCCCCTGAGCCCGCAGGGGAAAAAGCGGCCAAGAAAGGAAAGAATTGGAATTATGGGACCAAAGGAATAATAACTGAAAAGAAGGTTGAACAAAGAAGCAGGATTCCGACACCACCTCATTTTTATCTTCCCATTTCATTTGGTATTTTATGTTTCTTGCGTTTGCTTGTTTTTTTTATATTTTATCCTCAATGACGCGTCACATCACATTTGCTGCTGCAACACCGCCACCACCTGGCCAGTAATGGTAATTACACTTGACCGCAGGAATACTGTGCACTATGTGGGAATGCTCCAGTTTATACTACTTTAATACTTAATAACACTATAATGATGAAGGTTCATTGTGGTTAATCTCAGTTATGAGCTTTACCCATTACATAACACTGATGACTCCCATAAATTCTGACATCTGGATCTAATCTCAAATACATGAAAATGATGTTTTGGTTTGGAAGTTGGTCCCCATTTACAGCTGACGTCACCAGTGAGGCCTTCAAAAGACCCCTGAGCTCCCTCTGAATGGAGAGGATGCCATGAAGAACTGCAACATCATTCTGAGAAACAAAGATCTGTTCAGGATTCCTGATCATCGCAACATGCTTCGCCCTAAAATGTTGAACTCATTTATCAGCCTTTGTTCTTTTAATTTCTCTGAAGAAGTGGTTTTGAACAGATTTTAAAGCTCCGACTGACCAGGAAGAAATGAGACGCCTGCAGCACCTTCAGACTTTGAACAGTTTTAATACCAAATGTTGTTTGAAATAACATTTATTGTGTCTTTGAAACCACAAAGTATCTCAAGTTAATTCAACACACTGTACAAAATAGAGCAGAGTGAGTGCTGCTGCCTGGTGACACTGGTGGTACCGGTGGTACATCTGCAGTCATGGACATGTCGCTCCTGACCCACTGTAGAGCTGCTAGAAGTGTCTCACATTTTCATAGTAAACTAACGAATCACGTAAACAGCAAAATTCAGCACAAAATGACTTCACGCGTGATTAGAAGCTGCAGCAGGTTGAAAGGAAATCATTCACATCCAGTACCAAGAGCCACCACGGAGACAAGATGCATGTCTGGGAGAAACAGCTGAGACGATGAAGAGCCATCATCATGAAGGTCCAGGGTGAGGTCCAGGGTGATGATGGTGGCCTCAGGCGTGTGTCGTGGTGTGTCAGGAGAACCACTTTAACCAGACAAAGTGGAGGGAGCCCATCAGGGCCCAGTTAGCACCAGTTTAGCCAAGTCAGCACATCGCTCTACCTTATGTTCTCAGGTAGCAGCAATCAGAACCTCTTCCTACAGGAAATAAACAGCAGCATCACGAGTGAGATGGGAGGAGGTGAAAGTGGCACGAGGAGACACAGATGTGGGAGGAGAAAGCACGTGTTCATGCACACTCATTCATGTGTTCATCTGTGAAAATAAATCTGGTAAATGAGCCTAAAAAGAGTCAAACTTTAGAATGTACCTGATTTTAGAGCCTGAAGGTGAGTTTGTACTCGACTTCCCTGTTCTGTGTGTGTGTGTGTGTGTGTGTGTGTGTGTGTGTGTGTGTGTGTGTGTGTGTGGGCCCCACAACTTTAAAGGACAAGTTGAGGGTTAAGACATGGGTTTAAGGTTCATTTTACAATTGGATCAGAAGTGAGATGGGTCAGAGGTGGGTTGGGACAGGATCGGGATCAGGGGTGGGTGAGAGGTGGGTTGGGTCAGGATTGGGATCAGGGGTGGGTGAGAGGTGGGTTGGGTCAGGATTGGGATCAGGGGTGGGTCAGGGGTGGGTTGGGTCAGGATCAGGATCAGGGGTGGATCAGGATCAAGGGTGGGTCAGAGGTGGGTTGGGTCAGAGGTGGGTTGGGTCAGGGGTGGGCCAGAGGTGGGTCAGGGGTGGGCCAGAGGTGGGTCAGGATCAGGATCAGGATCAGGATCAGGATCAGGGGTGGGTCAGGGGTGGGTTGGGTCAGGATCAGGGGTGGGTCAGGGGTGGGTCGGGATCAGGATCAGGATAAGGATCAGGGGTGGGTCAGAGGTGGGTCAGAGGTGGGTCAGGATCAGGATCAGGATCAGGGGTGGGTCAGAGGTGGGTTGGGTCAGGATCAGGGGTGGGTCAGGGGTGGGTCGGGATCAGGATCAGGATAAGGACCAGGGGTGGGTCAGAGGTGGGTCAGAGGTGGGTCAGGATCAGGATCAGGATCAGGGGTGGGTCAGAGGTGGGTTGGGTCAGGATCAGGGGTGGGTCAGAGGTGGGTCAGAGGTGGGTCAGGATCAGGATCAGGGGTGGGTCAGAGGTGGGTCAGGATCAGGATCAGGGGTGGGTCAGAGGTGGGTTGGGTCAGGGTCAGAGGTGGGTTGGGTCAGGGTCAGCGGTGGGTTGGGTCAGGATCAGGATCAGGATCAGGGGTGGGTCAGAGGTGGGTTGGGTCAGGGTCAGGGGTGGGTCAGAGGTGGGTTGGGTCAGGATCAGGATCAGGATCAGGGGTGGGTCAGGGGTGGGTTGGGTCAGGATCAGAATCAGGGGTGGGTCAGAGGTGGGTTGGGTCAGGATCAGAATCAGAGGTGGGTCAGAGGTGGGTCAGGATCAGGGGTGGGTCAGAGGTGGGTCAGAGGTGGGTCAGAGGTGGGTCAGGATCAGGGGTGGGTCAGAGGTGGGTCAGAGGTGGGTCAGGATCAGGGGTGGGTCAGAGGTGGGTTGGGTCAGGGTCAGAGGTGGGTCAGGATCAGGATCAGAGGTGGGTCAGAGGTGCCATGACAGGAATGTTCCTCTGTGCTGCTGATGTGCAGCCCTCAGGACCTTGAGGTGGTTTTCCCACCTTCTTCAGGCACGAGAGAGACGTGAAAGAAGAGCCAGCGTTTCATTTCTCCTTCACGATCTCTTCATATTTGGGCGGGGGGTCGCGGTACGAAGGCGTCGTCATCTCATCCCCGCTACTTTCCAGGTGTCCCGCCACCTCATCGTACGATGGCGGCGGCGTGGCGCCGGACAACCACGAGGCCACAGAGAGAGAGTCTTGAACATACAGGGTGTTCTGCCGGGAGTCTAACTGGGGGCACCTTCCTTCAGGACCGTTGATGACCGCGGCTGGGTGCACGCCGGACTCCTGGTGGGAGCCCTCCCCGAACACGGCGTTCTCCCGGGGAACCAGCGGGTGCGGCAGCGTGCGGATGCTGCAGTTGTTGGTTAAGAAGCGGTTGTGAGTGTAGGCCGGCTGGCGCCGGGTGGCCTTCTGGAGCTGACACCTCCACAGGAGGAAGAGGCCGATGACGATGAGCAGGGCCACACACAGCAGAGGAACCAGCATGTAGAAGGTGTCGGCCGGCTCGGACCAGCCCTCTCTGTTGCTGCTCACCGTGTAAAAGCTACGACTTTTCCAGAACTCCATCTGAAGGGCACAAACAGTTATAGCAATAGTAATAACACCCAGGACCAGGGGTCGGCAACCCAAAATGTTGGAAGAGCCATATTGGACCAAAAAAACAAAAAACAAATCTGTCTGGAGCCACAAAACATTAAAAGCCTTATATAGGGCTTATAATAAAGGCAACACATGTTGTAAGTGTCTATATTAGCTGTATTAGCCTACTTTCCAAATGATAAGTAGGCTACAAATACATAACGAGCATCCTGGAGAGAATGAGGCACCACGTGGCCACTCTGCTGTACGATGACGCTTTAAGTTTAACTTCCATTTTAATGAGAAGTTGAAATTAAATATTTATTATATACATTTATACAGCATTGGAAAACTTTAAGACTGTTTGTTATGTTTTTCCTCCTACAGAAATTATATTAAAACAATTTCCATTTTCATATTTTTGAAAAAGCTCCAGGGAGCCACTAGGACGGCACCAAAGAGCCGCATGCGGCCCCAGAGCCGCGGGTTGCCGACCCCTGCCCAGGACAATGTGTCCCCTGTGGGGGCCTTTGACGTGTCGCTACGTTAGCGTTAGCTCACCGTCCTTTCTTTGTCCTCAAACACCTCGTTGGCCTCTTCAAAGCTGCAGCTCTCCTCCACGCACTCCCTCTCGATGTTGCCTTTCTTCAGCTCTTCCAGGAATCCGTTGGCTCGAGGGAATCGCTTGAGGATGGAGTGAGCATCCTTGTCGTCGAGGAACGCTGAAACAAATGTCCAAAGTGGACACGTCCGAGGTTCACACCACCAGAGTCTCCATCGGACGACGGCAGCGGTAATAACAAGTGTTTGTAACGCTAATGAAACGGAAGAGTGTGTTTCAAGCTCACCTGCAGGCATGGTTCTGCCTTCGACCCACGCGGAGAGACTGTAGCCGTACAGGAAGACAGCAACATGGACACCATGAGACACCGTGGGCTGTTGCTCAGCTTTATACGGACCTGATAGGAGTCAATCCCAAAATGATGTCAGGAGTAGCTCAAATGTGAGGTGTCATCCGGTTCTCTTAGAGCGGCTTCCATTGTGTTCATGTGAACGAGGTCAGTGGGTGACGGAGGAGGGAGCGGGGCTTCAGCGTGGACACCAGGACGGTCTGCAGTGTCCTTAATTTGACATGACACAGCTCAACAAATATCAGTCAGCCTGCTCTGCCAGAAGAACAAGAACCCTGTAAAATGCTGCACACGCTCAAAATGGAAGAAAGTCTATTTTTATAAATAAAAAAAAATTAAGTTTCCCCAGTTTCCTTTATTATGGCGACTGGTCTTTGTGGAGCGCTGCTGTTTCTGGGACAACACCTCTGTCTTTGGTGGCATTTGTCTTTTCTTTTGCATGACCCTCAGTGGTCCAAATGAGTCTCATCATTATTATTTTCCTGTTCTTCCTGCGCGCACATCCACCCACATCCCCGCCGTGGTGCCCATCCAAGTAGTTCTACCTCTGGTAAATGGGCTACTACTATAAATATAGACAGAGGGTAAAAAGGTTTCCATAGCAACAGAGAAACTGGGAGGCTCTGAATGCCATAAAATGGAGAGCGGAGTTTTGACTTGGGAGTACATGTTGTGAACAGAATCGAATCATCTAATCTAATTTAATCTAATATAATATTGCTCATTAGGCGTGCGAAGAGGGCGCAAGGCAAGGAAAGCGCGTGCGCTCTCGTCTTCATAAGACACGCACCCACAAATATTTAACACGCACAATGTTCATTAGAAAAAATCCATTCAATTGCAACGCGAGCAGCCTATTGTCAAATCATCACCATCTCAGGGGTTCTGGACGCCTCGTCTAAAACCCCCAAACCCAAAAGGACTCACGAGTCGTCAACGTGAGGTTCTAAGCCTACACATCAGATCTGGGCTGCACCTGCGGCTGCACATCAGGTGATTTAGGTGGTGATTTAGCGCCATTCTTACCTTTTTCCAGTGGTTAAAGTCCTTTCCTCCATCGTCTTTGCCGACGGGAACTCCTCCGCCCCGCCCCCGCTGCTTTGAGCGACGCGTCAGCGAACCAATCAGAGCGGAGGAGACGCGACAACCGGACCAATCACAGCTCGGCCCTCGCGAACGCGACCGGATGACGTCAGATCATTACAAGCGTGACAGCGGCCGCGTCAGAATCGGAACCGCTCCAGATGATCTCTTCCAGGGTCCATATTGGTAGCAGCGACACACACAACAGGAATGTTCTTCTATCTTATCGATGGGAGTAGAAGGATTGATGAGAGTTTAGGCACTGAAGAAGCGCAAACAGCTCATGTGCTGGGATCAGACTTCACCTTTCAGCCTCCACCATAGAGACAGGTGGAACCAGGGGGTGTGCACGAGAAAGAGGTCTAAATGAGAGAGGAGGAGGAGGAGGAGGCCCTAAATCCACCAGGAACCGGTTTGTGCGTGGATGCTTTTAGAGCTTCTGCATTTCTTTCATTTTTAATAGCGGCTGCACCCCCCGGAATAAAAGGCCGTCCCTCCTCTCTGAGCTATTCCTGATTGTTCCCTTCTCTCACCTTTGTTCCCTTCTAACCCTTTTACTCCCACATCGGCACGTTGGTTCACTACAAAAATAGTTTATTTCTTCTTCACGTTATATCATTTCATTTAAATACCCACATGCACACATGTATAAAATTATATCCACATAAATAGGTCTCTGTACACTTATTGGACACAGTATAAATCCAGAATAAAGGCATCACTCCATCCACGTGTCCTGCTCTTCGCTCTCGTCTTCACTGTCTTCGCTCTCACTGTCATAGAAGCTGATGGTGGCCTGAACTGGGAAGTTCTTCAGCAGAGCTTCTCCGTCACTGAACAGGTGATCGTAGGACTTGGATCTGGGCCAGTAGAGCCTACATGGAAGAGAGCAGAAGTCCCGTGAACGCTCCACACCAATGAAAGCTGTCACCAATGGGGGGGGAGGACTGGAAATATGTGGAAACGTGTAGATTGCTGACCTGACAGGATGCTGAAAGCACAACTTCCTTCCTGCTGACGAGCAGTCCGGCGTGGGTCTGGGTTCAGCCTGTGGAACCAAGGACGGGTCAATAAGTGCTTACACATGGATGGAGTGCTGTTCTGATCATCACACCCATCCCATCCTCTGGTGTCGCCTTTGATCCGGTCCCCGAGGGCTGGGATCCAGCCGGGTGTTCTGTCCTCCCAGGTAGACAACCTGGAATCCTTCCCTCACGGGAGGGACAGAAAACCCGGCCGGCTTCCAGGCCTCCTGGACCGGCTCCAGACACCCGTCATTTAGACTCACCGAGGTACTATTAGAATATACAATTTTAAAACGTTAGAAGTGAGTGAGGACGCAGCAACTTACGGAGGCCAGCGGGTTGCGCGTGCGCTGGTTGGTGCTGGTGAATAACCAGGGTCTCCACAGGGGGTTCTGGCTGCGGGGCGCAACAAAACACGGCTGAGAATCCACGTGTTCAAGGAGCCACGTGACCCATGTTCAAGGATGGGTTTCAGAAACATACCATAACACCATCCATGACATATAAACTTTAGTTTAACTACGGAATTCTTCTGAGTAATTACCTGCTGTTGGCGTCCGTGCGTGCTAATCGCGCACATGGCGGCTGCATGGCTGACGGCCGCGTCCCCACTAGACACATGGAACTCATTCTGAGGAGAAGGTCAGGTCGAATGAAGAGGTCTGCGGTAGAAGCACCGGCTGGAGAGCAGGCGGGTCGGCCGGGGCTTATAAGACTGACCCCGGGGTGGGAGGGTCCGTTTGCGGGGCAGCGGGGGGGGCAGTCCCGCTGGGTGCAAATGCTGTCAGAGGACAACCCGGCCAACTGGTTCAATAAGAGTTAATCCACGTTCGTAAACTGGGGGTGCGTGGAAAAAAAGAGGATTAAAATCAGTTTTCTTTTGTACGGACGATGATAAAACACTTCATCATCAACATCATCATCATCAGAGGAGGAGGAGGAGGAGGAGGAGGAGGAAGACTACAGCCCCTACGGCAAGCGATGAGTAGAGATGTGGAGAGAGAGAGAGACATTCAGAAAGAAAGAGAAAGAGAGGGCGAAAGAAAAAGGAAAGAGAAAGAAAGAATGAGAATGAAAGAGAAAGAATGATAAAGAAAGAGAAAGAGAGGGCGAAATAAAAAGAAAAGGAAAGAGAAAGAATGAGAAAGAGAAAGAATGAGAAAGAGAAAGAGAGGGCGAAAGAAAAAGGAAAGAGAAAGAAAGAATGAGAAAGAAAGAGAAAAAATGAGAATGAGGAGAAGAAAGGAGGTGAGGGGTGGTAACACAGTTTTATTCCAGACTATTTAATGGCATCTAAGTCCACTGAGGCCAGGCTGTAAAATATATTTCCGACGTGTCCTTAAAGGCATCGCCCCCCCCCCCCCCCCCAGTGGGCCCTGGTGCCCCTGAGAGCCTCTAAAGCTCCGACCATCAATCTCATTTTCTTGTCTTAATTAGTTTACTGCAGCTCCCTGCTGGCTTTCTTACAGATGGTGTCTGAATCTTCTCCCCACTGTTTTGACAGACTTGACAGCGCTTGAAATTTCTCACCAGCCCACCGGGCCGGGTTGTTTGGACAAGGGGGGGTTCCCACCCGCCCCACCCGTCCCATCCATCCCATCAATCACCGCAGCAGCAGCAGATCCTCTCCTTCGTCGCTAAAAGGTGGAGAAGATGAACTTTTAATGCTGCCTTTTGCTCACTTCTCCTGGGTGTGACTATCAATGAAGGTTCTGAAGGGTTCTGTCCCGGTCGACTGGGTTCATGTGCTTCCAGAGTGGAGCCCTGCTGGAGGGCCACTCGTGTTTGTTTGCTCTGAAGGGCCCTAATGGGATCTAATGGGCTTTTCATTTGGGGTAAACAAAGCTGCCAGGAGCCAACTGGAACCATTTGACACCCTGCTGAAACCTCCAAAAGGCCCAAATGGCCCCGGAGGCTGGTCCAAGCAGGACTTTACCATCGCTGCTGGGAAGATTCGGAATGTTGTAGACGGCTGGAAGACAACGGTGTCGGGATGTGCAGTGAAATACTGGGCGATGTCATATTTAAGTCACTATATTTACAGCTGTCTTCTATACCATATATGGTATTATTATTATATATATAAGTCTATATATTATTCTGAAACACTGGAGATTTGACATTATGGCCGTTTGAAGGGTCAGATTGAGCTGGTTTATGGAGGAGGAGGAAGGTTGAGGACGTCCAGGACTTTGTCTCAGCCTGAAGCTTCTCTACCTGGAAATGAGCCCCCCCCTCCTTTCCTTCAACACCAAAGCTAACTTGCCAACTTGTGATTCACCGTGATAGATGATTAATCTTTGGTCCGTGAGCTGAGCAGCCACGGGCGGATTAAAGGAGCAGCAGGTAGAAATTCCGTCCACGCTCGCTCCGACCGGGAAACATCTGCTCTCTGGAACTTTCTCAGCAAATGCATCTTCCTCCTGGTGCCGCCGGCGTTCCGGGTTTTTCCCCAACTTCAATCACCGAGCAGCAGCAGCAATATGACGCAGGTGCACGGGTGGAAATAGGACACATCTAAACTCTGGCATTTATGCTGCCTCCTGTGTGTGTGTGTGTGTGTGTGGGAGACACACTGGTCCACTGGTTCATTTACAGCGTGGGTTTTCCCGCTGTGACCTTTCTCCACGAGGGACAGGACGACACGCACGCATTGGCAAACAAGGATATAGTTTATTATGATGTTGATTATTAAGCACGGACTCATTTCACAGACACAAAAACCATTTTGTTTGCGGCGGCGCAGGAAGGGGGGGGGGGGGGGGGGGCGTCGTGGCGGTGGCCCTCAGCTGGTCAGCTCAGTGCATTCCTCAGTAAGCTTCTGTCGTCGGTACAAACATTCAGCGGGATTATTCTAAGGACTTTAGCCCAATAACATTAGCGCTAACTGGAGTTTCTTTGGTCTTTCGGGTTTGGTTTGCAGTTGGAATCTGTTTCTACCTCCAACTGGAAATACAACAAGATAATCACAAAGAACATTCAGTCCTTCATTTTATGGCTTCTTAGTGGAGCCACCTTTGAATGGGTCCAGGACCAAGCATCCACACAAATGGTTGAAAAATATTTTAGAAAATAAACGGTGGCTACGACAGGATCTAGTTGATCATGATGGTATGCTAGGTTAAAGGTATGCTAGGACGTATGCTCACCAGTGGTGGGCGCTCTGTGTGGACCGAGACGACGTTAACAGGCAGATTCCGCTCTTCAAAGAGACACAGTTCTACTTCATTGTAGTCATGCAAGTATTTCATTTTTTTTTTTGTAAGTCTTCAAGGGAAACAGACCAGATTAAATGTCTGCTTGGATTATAGGTATAAAAAGAAAACAGTGCAGATAGAGTACTTCATAGTATTTGCACAAGCAGCATAAGAGGTGTCTGATTTGAGACTCTCTGGAGCAGAGTTCTGATTAAATGTGGGTAAACTCAGCTTTCAAACAACACAACTGGCTCAAATGACAAAACACAATTAAGACCTAGGTGGAATGTGTGTGTGTGTGTGTGTGTCCAGGGGACACTAGAGGCCGTACCGAGTCATCTTAAAGGCACTGGAGAAGATCAACACGTTCAGATCAGAATCAGAGCGTTAGGAATTAGCATCTCTCCGAGTCCCAAAATGACTTGTAAGACATTTCTGATCCTTCTACAGCTCACTGTAATGGTTCTAGCGCGCGCACACACACACACACACACATACCAGGGACACTGTAGTACTAGTCTAGTGCCATCTATGATTACCACACAAATATAAATACAAACACAATAGCTAAGGTCAGGTTTAGTAATAGTTATAAGAAGAAATGCTGATACATTTGGTCCGATGCAGTTGAACAGCTGTAGGCACCGCTAACAAGCTGCGCCACCGTGCTGAACCGCTGCGTGATGTGGAAGACAGACAGGACGCCAGACATCCACGTGCGGGGGTCAACGTACCACAGCTAGTGCAAGTAAGTGGAAATATTTGGTACTGGGGTGTTTGTAAGTGTGTACTCCAGGTGTGTTTCCGCTCCTAAAGCATTCAATTACAACGTCACCGAGCCGTAAGTGCTCAAAGTCCACCTGGAGTGTGTGGGGTCACCACTGCCTCTACAATCTAGACCTTCTGTTGGCGCCGCTGGATGGAATCAAATGTGACACGAGCCGAGCCGAGCTCGGGGATTTTAGACGGGTTTGTGTGGGTGCAGAGGCCCCCCTCCCAAAAACTCCTGTGATTAAACCGAGGCAACGGGTGAACTGATTGTCTAGGGAAGCGTCTCATATACGCGCTAGCATAGTCACGTTGACATATAAATATCAGACGACAGGTGTTTACCTGTTCAAGTTCCAGTAACTTCATATGAACGCACATTTGAGAAGGCGGCCCAGCAAATTCTGAGATGAGATAAGGCACTTCTGCTGATTTTAACACCACACAGTGATTTTAGTAGCCGGGTGCAGGAGTCGTGACCGTGACGAGGCTTCAGAAATCAGATGAGGATTTCCACCATCTCGCTGTCTGCTTCCTGCTGGCCGAGCGGGGCTGGAGGGGGGCCTGCCGGCTGGGAGTGGACCTGGACGGGAAGCCGCCTTTCGAGGGTGCTGCTGTGAAACACCGGCACGTCTGTGCAAACACACGTTAGCTTTAGCTACACAGTGCACAGCCGAGCTGCATCGCTTGGTCTGGACGGCTTCGGGGGCATAAAATGCTATTTTTATAAGTGGAATATCAGTTCGAACAAACCTGCGAAGCGGTCGGGGATGTAAACGGGGCTGGGGCTGGACAGCCGGGCTGGCAGCGTCATGCTCTGCAGGGCGGGGGTGCTGGGCTTGCTGTCCTGGCTCTGGCCCTTCTCCGTCTGTGTGTAGCTGTCCTTGCTCCCCGTCTTTGAGTGGCCTGTCGTCATGGGGGTGGAGGGAAGCACCGGGGAGGGGGACGATGAGATGGACTCCGTCCTGAGCGACTCTGTACGATACTCTGGTCCCAGGAGAACCCCTTCAAGGACAATCAGATTTCTCACAACGCCCATAGAGAACAGTGCAAACTTGAGCTTTTTGAGCTTCAGTTTGACGTTTGAAGGACCATTTTTTGCAGATTCAGCGCACGAGCTGGCCATCCTTACCCAGGCTCCCCTTCCAGCTCGTGTCCTTCCGTTCTTCGGTAATGGGCGAGTTACTGAGTCCCAGACCATGGGACAGCAGACCCGAGCCACCAGAGTTGGTGTTGGATATTGACATCAGGGATTTGGAGGGCCGCATGGCAGAAGGTGTGTCTAGTTTAACAGGTTCCTTCCTGGAGCGCTGGTGAAGAACCTTGATCATGGCATCCTTCTCAATGATCTGAGCATGGAGGTTCTTTATCCTGCAGAGAGGATAAGTTGTTTTGCAAGGAATGCTTGGTTAGATGCTAACATAAGTTTACCTATTGCTGCTAATAGCAGTTAAAAACCCGAGAGAGATGAAAGGAACCAATGATGAAAACCAGCTTCCATATGCGCATGTGTCAATATCAGCCCCCCCGGAGCCTTTTTGGAGCAGGAAGAGGAAAGTTGTGAAGCGAGAAACGTTAACTTATGCACGTGCACGTCCGTCCAGACATCAAGTCTGAGCGGCAAAAGACAGGGACACCTAATGGGTCTCCAAACCAGCTACTGCGCACGTGTCCAGGTCAAGAGGCTCATCCTGAGTACAGCCTCTGGTGGGCTTTCTTCACCGGAGTGGACCCTAACCCTAACCCTAACCCTAACCTAGTGGAGGTTTAACCTCTTTTATACCAACGGTGTCTTCTGCTCTGGTTCTCTGGACGCATCTGTCGTTCTCCCAGAAGTTCTGGTCTGTACTGGCCTTCGTGTTGAGAGAACAACGGGTTCCTCTTCACCCACCTCCTATATAAAAGGTCCGATAACCGCCTCTAAAGCTGCTACCGCATCAGCAGTAGCAGGTGGGGCTCAGGTCGCTGACGTGACGACGTCTGAGAGGTTGTTGAGAGGGTTTGAGCGCCCTGTGGTCATGGACCAGACCAGGCTGCTCTGAAGCTGAGGGAGACTCTTCTGCTACGTGTTCAGACTAAACAGGGCTTTTGTGTTGAAGTGGCAGAGCCGAGTATACCACCTACCTGCTCTCCATGTCCAGGCAGCGCCGGTTCGCCATGAGGATCTCCTCTTCTTCCTTCTGGATTCGAGCCTCCACCGATGTGTCGTAGCTGCTGCTCGGAGAGTGGCTAATCATGACTGCTGATGCGTCCCTGTACAGCACAGAAACTGCAGTTGCACCAGTGTGTGATGGCAAACAGACGATGCATGAATCCGAGATAAATGGAGCAGAGCTGCGTCCACACTCGTGCGTCTGGACCTTCCAGCGGCTCGTGTCTTTCCAAAACCTCACGTTTGTAAGGAGCTAATGACAGCAACTGTTGCAGCAACCCCTCACAGAAACGACAGCAGCGTAAAGGGAACAGAGAAGGCTCGCTCCTTCCGGTACCTCTGGGTAGCAACCGATGCTGCAGCGTCCAGGGCAAACTGCCTCATTACGCTCTCCTCCAAGTATTTCTGCTCCCACTTGGTGATGTCGGCTTCCAGGGCCAGGATCCGCTCCTCCTTCTCTCTCAAATGCTCCATGAGCGCAGTGGTGTTATACTCGGAGGGGACGGCTCCACTGCTTTGAGCGCCACCCTGACGCTGCCGTGGGCAAAGAAAGCAGAAAGCAGAGCAGCATGAGCAGGAGACCACGTCCATGGGTCCCCCTCAGGTGTCACCTCAGAACGTATCTGGTGGTAGTTAACAACCAGGTTCTACTAAAGCTGGAGACAAGATGGGACCTGTCAGAGGCTGCGAGGGATCAGATGAGCAGCAGGGATGTATAACAATCATCAGGTAAAGTCGTAGAGGTGGCGACAGAAGACATGACGAGAAGATTCTCCTGCCCTTTTGAACCAGGCTCTAACCTGCTGCATGCGCAGAGACTCCAACTCTCTCTCCAGCCTCGTGCGCAGACGGTGTTCAAGTTGTTCTCTCTTCTCGCAGGCTGCCTGGAGCTGCGCCAAGGCCTGCTGCATCCTCTCCACTTTGTCCACGTACACCTGCTTCTTTTTCAGCTACACACACACACACACACACATTCATGTCCCGTTCAACTAGAGAATACCTGCCTTCATCAGAAAATCTATTACAGTTCTTATCAATGCAACAGAAGACAGGTAAATACAGTGGGACCTCTACTTACGAACGTCTCTACATGCGGAATTTTCAGGTTACGAAGCGTCTCAACGGGAAAATATTTCCTCTTGTTACGAAAGAAATTTCAGGATATGAGAGGCAAAAATACGCTACCCGCGGAGTTTAGCTAACACAAACTTGCTTGTAGCTGCTCTGCCATTGGCTATCGCCTAGCATCCTACTGTCATCCCATTGGCTAGGAGGGACGTCAATATGTACAAGTTTGTGTGTATCCCAGCGTCGCCTTTGTTTAACTTTTATTTATTGTGGGTGTTCGTATGTTTGTCCATTAGATGGCGGTGTTACCACAAGTGTTAACGTCCGTTGCTAGTAATGACGGCTAATGTAAGATTAGCCTGTAATAAAGTTCATTTTGTTCCTGGAGAAGCCTTGCACTGAATTCCTACATTTATTGTGCGGTGATCTAATTGTAACATGTATTTGTTACATGTTTTGATGCATTTTTATGATTTATAAAAAAATTATGTCCAAATTTTTGGGGGCTTGGAACGGATTAGGGCAATTACATGGAAAACGCTTCTCTACTTACGTAATTTTCAGGTTACGAAACAACTTCCGGAACCAATTGATTTCGTAAGTAGAGGTCCCACTGTAAATAAAGCGGGGCCTGCTTGTATAGCCGAGGTCATCAGGTGACCACAGATCTAACACGAAGGTCTGCTGCTCTCTCATCCTCTACTTAGAATGTCTCTAACGAAATAATGTAGAGATAATGACAGCGCCGTACCTCCTCTTCCAGCTTGACCACTTTTGCTTGAGCATTATTAAGAGCCTGATCTCTGATCTCAATGTGTCTCCTCTGGTCTTCTGTGCTGGACCGCAGCGTGCTCAGCTCCATCTCCAACTTCTCCTTCTCCCGCAGCGTCTCTTTGTCTGGGGTGATTAAACGCCCGTTATTGTCTGGAAGCGTGCAGCCTGAAACGTGTCACCAGTGTGTCGCTGCTCACTCTGCGCCAGCAGCTGGGAGATTGTTTTACGGTTGTCCTCCGTGTCGTCACACTCTTTGGCCGCGAGCTGCTTGTTGGCCGTCTCCATGCGCTCTTTAATCAACAGGAGAGGGAAACGTACATGGATGACGAGGGGGGGTGACACAATTGGACCGAGCCCTTTTGATAAGGGCTTAAATATTTCTGCAGCAGGGAGGCAAAGACGATGATAAAGACATCGTCCTTATAGTTTAGGACCAATAAAAGGACTAATAAATGGCTTGCTACATAAACACCCCTGCAGAAACAGCTTTTTCCTTTAGTGGGAAGTGTTGATGGGTTTTGAATGCTACCGGACTTTGGGCGGCGTTCTGATTTAACACGTTTTTACTGTCAAGAAACGGTCTCGCCCCTTCACCTCGGAGGTCCCTGTTGAAGTCGTGCAGCCGCCGAACCTCCAGCTCCAGCTTGTTCCTCATGGTCTTCTCCAAGGCCTCCCTCTTGGAGGAGGACTTGGCCAGGTTTTCATAAGCCTCTGACACCAGCTGGATCTCAGTTTCCAACTGCGCAGAGGCAGAAAAAGAATCAAAACCCAAGGTCTCTGACTGAAACAGAACCTTCCTGCGGTACCAACATCGTTACCTTGTGCAGCTTGGTGACTTTGTCGCGACAGACTTCCATTTCTTGCCTCAGGATCCGGTTCTCCTCTGTCAGCATATCCACCATCTGATGGGCGTACGCCATGACGGCAAAGGACTCCCCCTGCAGGTGAGAGCAGCCGTGGGGGTACTGGACAGCCTGGACGGGCATTTGGGCCTGAGGAGGTGGAGGTCCTTGTAACTGCGGAGGCTGTGCTTGCTGATACTGATGTTGCTGCTGCTGCTGCTGGTGGTGCTGGTGGTGGTACATCCTTGGAGTAGAGCCATAGGGGTCATGACTATAACCATGGCCTCGGGGGAGGTGGATTGGTCCTGAAATGAGGCTCTCACCAGACTGCTGAAAACTGGGACCCTGTGGATTTCGGGCTGCCAAAGTGGATAAGGGTTCTCCCTGGCTGTGGGGGTGCTGGTGAGAATAGGACGAGTGAGAGGCACTGAGGATGCTGCTGAGGACAGAGGACTGCGTGCGGGACAAGGACCCCACAGACGTGATGGAAGAGGTGGGACTGTGCTGTGTCCTCTGGGAGTGGATCGAACTCTCCTTACTGGACCTGAAAAAGACACAAGTGACTGAGTTACTGTGATTTCACAACCGCACAACCTTTTTTTTTTTGCAGCTTTTGAATGGAAAATTTAAAGATTCCTCCTTTGAAAACAGACACTTTAGAGTCTTTGAGTGGGTAAGGAAATCTGGCTAAGAGCTAAAAACCACAGATTCTGCTAGATGATGAGCTGGGCAGAACCAGACAGACAGAATAATTCATGTCACGACAACTACAGCAACTTGTTCTCATATTTAGGAAAGTTGAAAACATCATAAGTTCATTAAAATACCTAATTAGAGATGTTCCCCTTATTTTTCATCCTATTTTATTTTCATTTATGGTGAGTTGGTACTGAAGTTTGTACTAAATACTGAGAAAAGAGTAAAAAGTGAGCAGAACCAAGACGGGTCAACTCTAAACATGGAGTGGAAATGGGGCCCCCGTGGCCCCGCAGGGACATTGTCTGTGGGACATTGTCCCCGCGGCTTCTGTCACAGTTGTGTCCAACATCTAAAATCTAATCCCATCATCTCCGTCTGGACACGTGCGCCTACAGGTAGAGACGATCGAGGCTCAGTCGGGTCAGGATTAAAGGCTGCGCGCCCTGGTGGTGGTTACCTGAACGAGCCGTACTCCGGGGGGGGCTGGTACCGGACGCTGGGCACGTCTCTGAAGAAATCCTTCCCTCTCTGTTCGTGGTAAAAATTGCCTCCGGGGTCTTGCTGTTTGGAAGGTGAGCCCATTCCTTTGAAGGGGTAATCTGGAGGTGGCCCCCGATGCTGGGGCTTATAATAGTCACCCGGTGGTCCCGGTGGGGGGGACAGAGGGGAAAGGGGCGCACTAGTGACGGGAGCATGGGCCTTCACGCCACTGGTCGCCAGGGAGAGCTGCATGAGCCGCTCGCTGAGCGAGCGAACGTGTCCTTGCTTCAGGTCCTTCAGCCCATCATCTTGGTGCACTTTGGCCGTGCTGCTCACCCGGTGCACCGTCGGGCGCCCCTCCGTGCGGATCTTAGCGTTGGTCACGCCGGTCACGTAGAAGGTAGCGCCCACCGAGGGCGACAGGGAATGTTGCGGCTGCGACGGGCTGTTCTGCTGCTGAGGACCGTGGCCCCGGAAGAACTGGGACTGCACTTTAGCCTCTTCGTAAGTCGGGAGGTCATCTGGGTTTGGGCACTGACCCTGGCTGCTCCCACCGCCACTGCAGCTTCCCGAGCCCCCCCCACCCCCCATGCTACCGCCCCGTCCTCCTACTTTGGTGGAACCCAGTTTTTCCAAACTGCTGTCTGCTTGCAGTTCCTGTCCCTGCGGCTCCTGGCGAGCAATGTGGGGGGTCATTGAGTGATCATCAGACGTGCCCACCTGTCCTTGTCCCTGCCCCTGCCCCGGCGTTGGGTAGCCTCCCGCCCCCCCTCCTGCCCCTTGTTGCTG
This sequence comes from Takifugu rubripes, assembly GCF_901000725.2. Taxonomy (NCBI): domain Eukaryota; kingdom Metazoa; phylum Chordata; class Actinopteri; order Tetraodontiformes; family Tetraodontidae; genus Takifugu; species Takifugu rubripes. Next base: position 1,845,525 of record NC_042299.1, on the reverse strand, counting down.
TTGCAGCACATAATTCCGATTCATCTGTTCCTGCAGCAGCCGTTGCAGGACAGTGCTGCCGCCACCTCCGGCGCTGTTGGTGGGATTGGCCGACTCCTCAACTGCAGCCCTCATCTGTCCCAGACGCCGGCCATGCACTTCACAGAAAGACGAGCTCTACCGGGTCGGCACCACCTGCGGGGGTGAAGAGAACAGAAGCTCAGCGCTGGTCAGTCACATGAGCAACGGCGGAGGGTTCGGAAATGTGACCCACACAGATATAAAATGAAAGGAACAGGACCAGTTAGAGCCGGGGGGGGAATGATGTGGCTCCGGTTGGGAATCTTGACCTTTGTTAGAAGGGTTGCTGATGACCTAATGAACGTTTGTTCAAGTCAACAAGGACAAACGGGAAGGGTTACAACCAGGATTTAGCCGTGGCCTCAGCTCAGCTGGTTACAGCTGGTTAATGCTAGTTAATGCTGGTTCTGATAGGTGTCAGAACAGTGTAGTTGACACATCCAACCTTCTAATCATTGTTGTAGACCACAGTAACGTTGTGATGGAGGGGGGGCTGGGCTGAGAAGAGGAGGGTTCTTGGTTCGAGTCCCAGTGCAGACAATACCTGGAAGATGCTCTGATCGTTGGGGGAGGTGCCAGAACACCTTCAGATCACTGCCCAGGTGCCTTTGAGTAAAGTGCCAGACCCACAAATGCTCATACAGGGCCCTGAGACAAAAATAGGTCTTAAATAAATGTGCTAAAACAAGTTTATGCCACCCCTCCATCATCCACCCCTCCTCTACCACTTCTTGCTCATTTTAAACATTAGATCCATTGTCGATCCCCTGTGGACAGAGTAATCCTGTCAGGATCAAATCCGCCACTCTGTCCCGCCGTTAATGCTGCCACCTTCTGGACCAACAGGACCGGACGCTACGAAGATGAACCACCACCCAACGGACTGTTGCTTTAGCTTCACTGGGCCTTTACAGGGTCGGACGGGGGAGCAGCTGGTGAACCCTGGTCTTGTGAGCTAACCAGTACTGGACCAGTTGAGAAGAAAACACGCCCACAATGTTTCCAGCTACCTGCAGGAACTGGGCCTAAGGAGGGAACCCTGGTCTGACTGTTATGCTAACATATTTGAGTGGAATCCTTTGAAACTGAATTAATCACATTCCTTCATTCAAATAAAGACATGTTTGTTCAGTTGAGATAAAACTCCAGATTCAATAGAAAGAGAGTAGATTTGAATGGAAATCCCATTTTCTCCTAATCTTGTCATCCGTCCTACCGATGGTCACCCTAACTGACCTTCTCAAGACGCCTTCATGTACTGAAGAAAGGTGACCTCGTGACCTGCATATTATTTTGAAATCCTTTGAGGTAATCATCTCTCCCTGCAACTCGTTAGTCATTACTATCACATGTAAAGCGGCGAAGCATTTGGTAGCTACAAACTCCAACCTTTCCACTCATGTATGGAAGCGCCGTCGGCCGAGCCAGCTTGTTCTTTAAAAAGAATTTACGTTAAGCGTTTGAGTTTAACAATGGGGCATTTATAGTGTGAGTAGACAACTTAACTACTTCGTGTCCACTTACTTCTGGAGCCATCCCACCAAAATCTCATTATTATCCCGGTTCTCTCTGAAAGACCCGCAGTTCACCTTTACACAGGTGTCCAACATTCTGTTGCAAATGTGACATGAAGTGGATTTGAAAGTGAGAGAAGGGAAAAGTGGTGACAACCCTGAGCTGCAGAGGGGAAAACAGAGGAAATTCCAGGCCATCCTATTCCAAACAGGGAAAAGAGACTTTTACAGGCCTTCAAACGGGAGTCACTTCAAAGCCCGACAAGGAGGAAAATCTTCCTTCCTACCAACATCTGGACTCTTCAAAGGGAGTTCGAATCACAACATCAAAGAATTAGTGACTTTCGTGGCGGCCTGGCGACAGAAAAGGAACTAAAGGGACTCAGAAAAGTCTTTTTGTTACCGCCGCCTCCAACGTCTTCACACAGCGCGGCTCCGGAACACTTCCCCCAAGACTTCTTTACCCTGATTTCTCCCCGAACCACCCGATAAAGGCAGGATTTTTGGACCTTTTTACCGCTGCTCCGGCCGCCTTTGATCCGGTTCTTCTTCCCGAGCAGTTGAAACGGTTCCTTTATGTGCAGAAAGCAGCCCCGAACCCTCCAACAGCCCAATTCAGCAGCAGCGGCGGCCACCGGATCCATGAGGCTCCAACAACATCTCCATCTGGGACCTCTTCGTCTTCACATCGGCTTCATTTCCAGCAGAAAAACAAGCTTCGGCGGGTTCGGGTCGGGTTCGGCGGCGCGCAGGCGGGCAGGCAGGCCGCCCTCGCTGCTCCGTGGCGCGGCTGGAATGTCCAGGCTGCTCCCCCTTCTCCCGCTATGGAAAGTGGAGGAGAAACTTCTGAAGCAAGAATCCCTCCTTCTTCCTCCCTCCGTCGCCGATGCCTTTTCAAAATCAAACGTTCCACCAAAGTGCAAGTTTGCCCTGTTTAAATGCGCCTCCGCAAAAGGGAGGATTTACAACGAAAGGTTTGGATCATTTAAAGACGCGAAGATTCAAACAAGAGTAAAACTCAGAATAGTAGCGAGGAGAGTTTGGAGAAGCCATCCACACGGAGCCGCTGCTGTTCCTCTGGCCGAAGCTCTTAATAAATAGGAATGATGAGACGTTAAAACAACGAAACTGGGAGACCGAAACTCCGAAACACCTTTTTTGGTATTAAAAGTATTAAAACAAACACGAAACTGTAAGAATGGCACAAACGTATCTTAATAATAATAGTAATAATAATAATGCTAGTAATTATCTCCTTTTCCAGAACTTTTTTTACGACTGGATAAAAGCACAAAGAAATGGTGCTGCAGTACCCGCTGTTGGGGGAAGGGGGAGCTGTTTCTCTAACTTTTAGCTTCCTTTATCTTCACGTTAACGCATTCAACACCTAAAGATTAAAAAAAAGTGCCTAAACGTTTCTCAGGCTTTTTACAGTGTTGAGTGATGTGTCAACATCATCCAGTCAGATAAGTTGGTGTAGAAATATTGTTGTAGACCCCCTCAGTCAGCTAAATTCTGCCCTCAGCCGCTGCTTTCCTGTTATGAAGAGTGAATAAATTAAACGTAACCAATATTTGGCTGCTGGTTCCTCATCAAGAAATCATTTTCTACATTAAAAGAGATAATTTTTGGCAAATTAGCTGGCAAATAATGTATTTTCCTCTTTAAAAACAGATGAAAAGAGTAGAACTCAATACTTTATTTGTGCCATTGGATTCATACATTCATAATTCCATCTTTGAACAATCTAATGTCTCACATTAGTGGCTTTTACTATAATGGAGGTGGCTGGGGCAAAAGAGCATCCCTTAATGTCTCAGGTCTGAAGATCTATGACACTTCCCTTCAACCCCTCAAAAGTGGGGGAGGGTCATCTGGTCCACGAAGGTGACGAGGGCACCTGGAAAAAGACTACCTACAGCTTTTCAGAAAAGAGGCAAGAGGGCAATGATGGGCCTATCAGGAAAAGCATCCACGTGACAGGGAAGTCAGGGTGGGATTAGGCTGTGCGTCGGCTGGAAATGTGAGCCAAGAGTGTAGTCAGGCCCACAGCGCCACCCACCAGTGAATCTGGAGGTCCTTTAATATTGAACACCAAGCCTGGGATTATATCAGGGTCTATAAGGTGTCCACCTTGAGGAATGCTGTTCAGATCTTCTCGGGTGGATGAGCAGTCTTTCCTGGCCTGGATGCCCTGTCCCAGGCATAAGGAGTTCCTCACTCTCTGATTGTGACCTGGTCCAGCTGTTCTGAGCACTGTCATCAGATTTAAAGACAGTCTTCTGAGCTTCTGAGGTGCTTCATCATCCAGAGTGTTGGAAGCCCAGGCAGTGATGAGCTTGTGGACACAAACAGGACACAACAATAAACCTGCTCCCCTCCTCTCTGACATGCTGCCGAGCAACTAGAAGAGATGTTTGGCTGGTATCACGTTTTTTCAGGAACAAACTCTTCGTCCATCATCATGATTTTCACAAATGATTTTTAAAACAACATTTCAGTCACATGGTGTCTCAGGAGGATAAACAGCCACCTTTCACCCTTTCAACAACTTGTCTTCAATGATTTTCATCTTTTTGTCCAGTTCTTCCTGCTTCTCTTGAATACTCGCGATGAAGCTGCTGTAGCAGTTTTGTGAGCCCTGCACCTCTGCCAGCTTCTTTCTGAGCCCCTTGAGCCTTAATTTGACCTCACGCTCCTGTTTTTGAAGAATAGCAACATCGTCTTCAGTTTCCTTTTTTCTTTTGAAGAGGGAACTCTCATCTTTCCGCAACCATTCTTTCAAATCATTCAGTTTACTTTCCAGCTGTTCAATCTCCTGACTTAGGCGGTTTACGGAGCCCTCATGGATGTTGTAGAAATGGGTTGCATATTCTAGTTGTTCTTTGAGGTCCAGGGACTTTGCCTTGATCTCGTTCTTCTTTCTGATAAGTAGGTTGATGTCCTCTTTATGCCACTTCTCCTTGGGCCAGAAAATCCTGTAGAAGCATCGTGAAAGTTTGGACCTAGTACTGTTGATCCTAACCATCAGGATCTTCTTCCTTCCAGAAAGGCTGTCTCTGTCCTCCAGGATTTTGTCGATGATGGTCTTGAAGAAGTCGCTCGTCCATTTTGTCAAATTGAGCTGCTCCTCAAGAAAATCCACCCTGTCTTTGGCCTCACACATCTGCCTGTTCAGGAAGGTGCAGTGCTCTTTCCACTCTTCCTGCTCCAGAAGTTTAACGGTCTGTTCTCTGCGTTGCTTCCCCGTCTGCATTTTCATCTTGGGTTTGGTGTTGTTCTGCCGCATCTCGATCATCTTCACTTTCTCCTGGAGGGCTTCTTTCTGCTCTTGAAGTTCTTCTATGGTGGTGATACTAAAGCATTTGAGGTTTTCTGCCCTGTCCAGTTGTTCCTTGAGGGAATCCATCTTCTTGTAAAGGTTCTGCATCCAGATAATCTCTTCACCGTTGTCCTGCAGAACCTCTTTCTCCCTGAACTCACCCCTGTCTTTACTTTGGAAAGTCATTTCTTCCTTACCGCTCCCATATCCTCTCTCTGGCCCAGGGCTGAGGAGGTAGTTGTCTGTGTTGGACAATGGAGAGGAAAGGCTTCTCTTGGGTAGATTTTGAGAGAAGACTTCAGTGAACCTCTCCTCAAGCATTGCAGTGTCTTGAGAAATACCATTATTCAAATTCTGAAGCATGGTGTTGACGTCTAAGAGTTCATTGACCTGGAAAGGACTCTGGTCACCGTGGTCCTCCAGGATTGGTGGGTCGGAATACTTGTGGACAATATTGTTATATGAAGCCTCGAGTTCCTCAGTGTTTTTGAGTTCCATTAGTCTTGTCTGGAAATGAATCAAATGAAGTTTTGCTTCATTATATTCCTTGAGAAGCCTCGTGTTGCTCTCTTGTAGATAACATTGCATTTTCTCCATTGTGGGCACTTATATTTTTAGTCATCAAATGTTTGGCAGTAATTTAGATAGTAAATAGTTGAAGATAATATTATATTTCAAACCTTTATGTCAAAGCTAAATGACAGTTCAAAGAGTTTAGTAAAATAAATGCTGTGATTTAAAAAAAATAATAAAAAAACACACATGAAAGAGCCAGGGGCTTTGATCATGAAGCAACCTAATGTGGAGTGTCCTGCTTGTTTTATCTGGCTTTGAACTGAAATTGTCAACACTCAAATTTTATATGTGAATTTGCTGGTGTATCGCAATTTTAAATGTCAAAACCCAAAAGTGTGTGTGAGAGAGAGGGAAGCAGCATCCCAATTTAATTTTAATGATTCCACACATACAGATTTATGCACACACTTACTTAGGCTCCTTCCTCAAGCTTCCTTAACAACCACTTCTACCAGAGCAGAAGGTTCATTCCAAAGGTTCTCAATGGGCCCCCCAGCTGGGTGCAGGAGGGACACCACATGGACAAGCTGCCGGCTCACTGCAGATCAAAGCAAGAACAAAGAGTTTGATTGCTGATGGTCACGAAACACGTTTGGGACGATCACATTTGACCCAACTTGCCAGGATGCTCCGTGCCTGAGAGTGTAGATTCAGGATGACGACAGTAAAGGTGGAGGTTGCTCCCCTGCGCTAACCGAGCTCCAAGAACCATGGAATGAACATGAGCTCAGAGTAGCAGAGTGGGGTGTAAAATTCAAAGTAATTATTTTGGTCTTTAATCATTTATTGAACTTAAATTGTATGCTGGTTCAACACAACATGGACCACAGTTCCTTTGTATGATTAGACACAGCATAAAAGAATAATTAAAATCTCGCTTTAACCCTTTAATGCACAACATGGGTCTAAAGTGACCCGACTGAGTTTATATTTGCTTTATCTTTGCAATTAATTAATTTTATTACTCAGCATTCCAGATATTCCTCAATTAACTTGTTTTTAATCATAATTCATCCTTCTTGTATAATTTTATTTTTTACATTTTGAATAAAAACACTTTTTACATCACTACCCCTCTAATGCACAACATGGGTCTAAAATGGCCCGTAATAATTTCCCATGTTATTTCATGTGTTTCTAAGCTGAATGTTTATTATCTATGTATTTACTCATTTATTAATCAAACTATTCATTAACTTTTAATTGTTTTATGTAGCACAAATCCTCACATTAAGGGTTCTGTTCTTCCTTTATGAATAAGCATAGCTTTTGTCAGTCTTCATGAAGTTTTCCCACGTCCACATGGGTCAGACCCACATTTTGTAACATACAGTATTTACAGTACAGTATTTACCACTGTGGAGAAGGTTGTATTTGAAGACCTGAACCATCGAAGTCTTATTTTACAATAATTATCATATTACCTAATAATAAATTTGATGTGATAACTCTGCATAATTATTGATTATGTAATTAATTTGAATTTGAAGAATTAGTAGCTCCATTTCTTATCAGAAAGGGAAAAATTTTCAATCGGCTACCGTAGCTAGCTAGCGATCTACCGTAGCTAGCTAGCTGTTGACATTTGACGATCATGTTTGTGTGACAAATAAACACATTTCAAAGATAAAATGTATGCTTATTTGGCCTAAAGCATTGCTAACGTGATTATTTGAAGCAAATTATTGTTATAGTTAGTAGTAATTTAATTCAAAATCACACTTGGATAAATGGGTCATTTTTTACCCATGTGGTGTAGTAATCCAAAATCTATTTTAGTCCTAAAATAATAAACAGAAAATGGAAGCATTGACCTTGTACTAATCAAAAACAAGATATTAAAATTATAATTGGGACATTTAATAATAAAATGAATTGATTTTTAAAAAATACAGCAAAGAAACACTCACCCAGCCTGAAAACACATAGAAAATGAATGCGGGTCATTTTTGACCCATGTTGTGCATTAGAGGGGGTGTTCATATGTTGTGCATCAAAGGGTTAAAATGCATTCTAGAAATGCATCATTTCTATGTGCTCTTAAAAATGGGACAATTCAAATAAATATTTATTTGCCATATAATTGTATTGTTCCTTGATTTGTGTGTGTAAAAATTTAAGACCAGTTTTCTATCAGAGCTGTCTGATAAATTGGAAAGCAGAAACTACTGTCACCAAGCTGAGGATCAGAGCGTATATTCCAGGATGCTGTTCAACACAACCTCAGAATGATACGAATAATTATATAATAATAAATAGTATTGTGTTATATGATATAAATGCAGATGATTATTTGATGAGGAAGTGGGAAAAGGTGGATCCAGGATCAGTCTGACCTGGGACCAGCTTGTTTCTGTCCTGCCTGATAATCATGACAGGACTGTTTAAAATAGAATAAAGAAATGTGAACTAAAACATTTTGGGTTTTTTTGCACAACTCACAAGGGACTCTAAACTGACCGTAGGTGTGAGCAAGTCGGACTTATTGTCTCTATGTGACCCAATACTAAAAGATACTAACAGAAATATTTTATCTCGTCTATTCCCGTCAGGTCACTGTTTGATACATTTTAGGTTTTACAAGAAAGTTTGTGTTACATGTACATAGCAACATTGTTAATATACAGTAATGTCTGTGCAAAACATACTAATCCTAATGAGGACATTTAAAAAAAAACTTACATCGTAATTACTACAGAATATGGTGCACTACCAGTTACTAAATAATATTGTAAATGAACATTTTATAAATATATATATATATTTATATTGCATGGATTGCAGTCAGCTTCTTAAGCCAGTAGGCGTGGATCTTATCGAGCCCTGGTGCCGTCCAGCTCTTCATTTTGGACACTCTTGTTTGGATGTCTGCTAAGGTGATGACTACTGGGTCTTGTTCTGGGAGTTGTCTGTGCTCAGTCTGTAGGTCTTGCAGCCATTGGTGTTGTGTGTTGCCTCTTTCTCCCAGATACTCTTCCAGTATTGTTCGGTCTCAACCCTGAGGGGGTCTTATCAGGGTCTATAAGGTGTCCACCTTGAGGAATGCTGTTCAGATCTTCTCGGGTGGATGAGCAGTCTGTCCTGGCCTGGATGCCCTGTCCCAGGCATAAGGAGTTCCTGACTCTCTGATTGTGACCTGGTCCAGCTGTTCTGAGCACTGTCATCGGGTTTAAAGTCAGTCTTCTGAGCGAGCTTCTGAGGCGCTTCATCATCCAGTGTTGGAAGCCCAGGCAGTGATGAGCTTGTGGACACAAACAGGACACAACAATAAACCTGCTCCCCTCCTCTCTGACATGCTGCCGAGCAACTAGAAGAGATGTTTGGCTGGTATCACGTTTTTTCAGGAACAAACTCTTCGTCCATCATCATGATTTTCACAAATGATTTTTAAAACAACATTTCAGTCACATGGTGTCTCAGGAGGATAAACAGCCACCTTTCACCCTTTCAACAACTTGTCTTCAATGATTTTCATCTTTTTGTCCAGTTCTTCCTGCTTCTCTTGAATACTCGCGATGAAGCTGCTGTAGCAGTTTTGTGAGCCCTGCACCTCTGCCAGCTTCTTTCTGAGCCCCTTGAGCCTTAATTTGACCTCACGCTCCTGTTTTTGAAGAATAGCAACATCGTCTTCAGTTTCCTTTTTTCTTTTGAAGAGGGAACTCTCATCTTTCCGCAACCATTCTTTCAAATCATTCAGTTTACTTTCCAGCTGTTCAATCTCCTGACTTAGGCGGTTTACGGAGCCCTCATGGATGTTGTAGAAATGGGTTGCATATTCTAGTTGTTCTTTGAGGTCCAGGGACTTTGCCTTGATCTCGTTCTTCTTTCTGATAAGTAGGTTGATGTCCTCTTTATGCCACTTCTCCTTGGGCCAGAAAATCCTGTAGAAGCATCGTGAAAGTTTGGACCTAGTACTGTTGATCCTAACCATCAGGATCTTCTTCCTTCCAGAAAGGCTGTCTCTGTCCTCCAGGATTTTGTCGATGATGGTCTTGAAGAAGTCGCTCGTCCATTTTGTCAAATTGAGCTGCTCCTCAAGAAAATCTACCCTGTCTTTGGCCTCACACATCTGCCTGTTCAGGAAGGTGCAGTGCTCTTTCCACTCTTCCTGCTCCAGAAGTTTAACGGTCTGTTCTCTGCGTTGCTTCCCCGTCTGCATTTTCATCTTGGGTTTGGTGTTGTTCTGCCGCATCTCGATCATCTTCACTTTCTCCTGGAGGGCTTCTTTCTGCTCTTGAAGTTCTTCTATGGTGGTGATACTAAAGCATTTGAGGTTTTCTGCCCTGTCCAGTTGTTCCTTGAGGGAATCCATCTTCTTGTGAAGGTTCTGCATCCAGATAATCTCTTCACCGTTGTCCTGCAGAACCTCTTTCTCCCTGTACTCACCCCTGTCTTTACTTTGGAAAGTCATGTCTTCCTTACCACTCCCATATCCTCTCTCTGGCCCAGGGCTGAGGAGGTAGTTGTCTGTGTTGGACAATGGAGAGGAATGGCTTCTCTTGGGTAGATTTTGAGAGAAGACTTCAGTGAACCTCTCCTCAAGCATTGCAGTGTCTTGAGAAATACCATTATTCAAATTCTGAAGCATGGTGTTGACGTCTAAGAGTTCATTGACCTGGTAAGGACTCTGGTCACCGTGTTCCTCCAGGATTGGTGGGTCAGAATACTTGTGGACAATATTGTTATATAAAGCCTCGAGTTCCTCAGTGTTTTTGAGTTCCATTAGTCTTGTCTCAAAATGAATCAAATGAAGCTTTGCTTCATTAAATTCCTTGAGAAGCCTCGTGTTGCTCTCTTGTAGATAACATTGCATTTTCTCCATTGTTGGCACTTATATTTTTAGTCCTCAAATGTTTGGCAGTAATTTAGATAGTAAATAGTTGAAGATAATATTATATTTAAAACCTTTATGTCAAAGCTAAATCACAGTTCAAAGAGTTTAGTAAAATAAATGCTGTGATTTAAAAAAATAATTAAAAAAACACACATGAAAGAGCCAGGGGCTTTGATCATGAAGCAACCTAATGTGGAGTGTCCTGCTTGTTTTATCTGGCTTTGAACTGAAATTGTCAACACTCAAATTTTATATGTGAATTTGCTGGTGCATCGCAATTTTAAATGTCAAAACCCAAAAGTGTGTGTGAGAGAGAGGGAAGCAGCATCCCAATTTAATTTTAATCAGTCCACACATACAGATTTATGCACACACTTACTTAGGCTCCTTCCTCAAGATTCATGAACAACCACTTCTACCAGAGCAGAAGGTTCATTCCAAAGGTTCTCAATGGGCCCCCCAGCTGGGTGCAGGAGGGACACCACATGGACAAGCTGCCGACTCACTGCAGATCAAAGCAAGAACAAAGAGTTTAATTGCTGATGGTCACGAAACACGTTTGGGACGATCACATTTGACCCAACTTGCCAGGATCCTCCGTGCCTGAGAGTGTAGATTCAGGATGACGACAGTAAAGGTGGAGGTTGCTCCCCTGCGCTAACCGAGCTCCAAGAACCATGGAATGAACATGAGCTCAGAGTAGCAGAGTGGGGTGTAAAATTCAAAGTAATTATTTTGGTCTTTAATCATTTATTGAACTTAAATTGTATGCTGGTTCAACACAACATGGACCACAGTTCCTTTGTATGATTAGACACAGCATAAAAGAGTAATTACAATCTCGCTTTAAAATGCATTCTAGAAATGCATCATTTCTATGTGCTCTTAAAAATGGGACAATTCAAATAAATATTTATTTGCCATATAATTGTATTGTTCCTTGATTTGTGTGTGTAAAAATTTAAGACCAGTTTTCTATCAGAGCTGTCTGATAAATTGGAAAGCAGAAACTACTGTCACCAAGCTGAGGATCAGAGCGTATTTCCCAGGATGCTGTTCAACACAACCTCAGAATGATACGAATAATTATATAATAATAAATAGTATTGTGTTATATAATATAAATGCAGATGATTATTTGACGAGGAAGTGGGAAAAGGTGGATCCAGGATCAGTCTGACCTGGGACCAGCTTGTTTCTGTCCTGCCTGATAATCATGACAGGACTGTTTAAAATAGAATAAAGAAATGTGAACTAAAACATTTTGGGTTTTTTTGCACAACTCACAAGGGACTCTAAACTGACCGTAGGTGTGAGCAAGTCGGACTTATTGTCTCTATGTGACCCAATACTAAAAGATACTAACAGAAATATTTTATCTCGTCTATTCCCGTCAGGTCACTGTTTGATACATTTTAGGTTTTACAAGAAAGTTTGTGTTACATTTACATAGCAACATTGTTAATATACAGTAATGTCTGTGCAAAACATACTAATCCTAATGAGGACATTTAAAAAAAAACTTACATCGTAATTACTACAGAATATGGTGCACTACCAGTTACTAAATAATATTGTAAATGAACATTTTATAAATATATATATATATTTATATTGCATGGATTGCAGTCAGCTTCTTAAGCCAGTAGGCGTGGATCTTATCGAGCCCTGGTGCCGTCCAGCTCTTCATTTTGGACACTCTTGTTTGGATGTCTGCTAAGGTGATGACTACTGGGTCTTGTTCTGGGAGTTGTCTGTGCTCAGTCTGTAGGTCTTGCAGCCATTGGTGTTGTGTGTTGCCTCTTTCTCCCAGATACTCTTCCAGTATTGTTCGGTCTCAACCCTGAGGGGGTCTTATCAGGGTCTATAAGGTGTCCACCTTGAGGAATGCTGTTCAGATCTTCTCAGGTGGATGAGCAGTCTGTCCTGGCCTGGATGCCCTGTTCCAGGCATAAGGAGTTCCTCACTCTCTGATTGTGACCTGGTCCAGCTGTTCTGAGCACTGTCATCAGATTTAAAGACAGTCTTCTGAGCTTCTGAGGTGCTTCATCATCCAGAGTGTTGGAAGCCCAGGCAGTGATGAGCTTGTGGACACAAACAGGACACAACAATAAACCTGCTCCCCTCCTCTCTGACATGCTGCCGAGCAACTAGAAGAGATGTTTGGCTGGTATCACGTTTTTTCAGGAACAAACTCTTCGTCCATCATCATGATTTTCACAAATGATTTTTAAAACAACATTTCAGTCACATGGTGTCTCAGGAGGATAAACAGCCACCTTTCACCCTTTCAACAACTTGTCTTCAATGATTTTCATCTTTTTGTCCAGTTCTTCCTGCTTCTCTTGAATACTCGCGATGAAGCTGCTGTAGCAGTTTTGTGAGCCCTGCACCTCTGCCAGCTTCTTTCTGAGCCCCTTAAGTCTTAATTTGACCTCACGCTCCTGTTTTTGAAGAATAGCAACATCGTCTTCAGTTTCCTTTTTTCTTTTGAAGAGGGAACTCTCATCTTTCCGCAACCATTCTTTCAAATCATTCAGTTTACTTTTCAGCTGTTCAATCTCCTGACTAAGGCGGTTTACGGAGCCCTCATGGATGTTGTAGAAATGGGTTGCATATTCCAGTTGCTCTCTGAGGTCCAGGGACTTTGCCTTGATCTCGTTCTTCTTTCTGATAAGTAGGTTGATGTCCTCTTTATGCCACTTCTCCTTGGGCCAGAAAATCCTGTAGAAGCATCGTGAAAGTTTGGACCTAGTCCTGTTGATCCTAACCATCAGGATCTTCTTCCTTCCAGAAAGGCTGTCTCTGTCCTCCAGGATTTTGTCGATGATGGTCTTGAAGAAGTCGTTCGTCCATTTTGTCAAATTGAGCTGCTCCTCAAGAAAATCCGCCCTGTCTTTGGCCTCACACATCTGCCTGTTCAGGAAGGTGCAGTGCTCTTTCCACTCTTCCTGCTCCAGAAGTTTAACGGTCTGTTCTCTGCGTTGCTTCCCCGTCTGCATTTTCATCTTGGGTTTGGTGTTGTTCTGCCGCATCTCGATCATCTTCACTTTCTCCTGGAGGGCTTCTTTCTGCTCTTGAAGTTCTTCGATGGTGGTGATGCTAAAGCATTTGAGGTTTTCTGCCCTGTCCAGTTGTTCCTTGAGGGAATCCATCTTCTTGGGAAGGTCCTGCATCCAGATAATCTCTTCACCGTTGTCCTGCAGAACCTCTTTCTCCCTGTATTCACCCCTGTCTTTACTGTGGAAAGTCATGTCTTCCTTACCACTCCCATATCCTCTCTCTGGCCCAGGGCTGAGGAGGTAGTTGTCTGTGTTGGACAATGGAGAGGAATGGCTTCTCTTGGGTAGATTTTGAGAGAAGACTTCAGTGAACCTCTCCTCAAGCATTGCAGTGTCTTGAGAAATACCATTATTCAAATTCTGAAGCATGGTGTTGACGTCTAAGAGTTCATTGACCTGGTAAGGACTCTGGTCACCGTGTTCCTCCAGGATTGGTGGGTCAGAATACTTGTGGACAATATTGTTATATGAAGCCTCGAGTTCCTCAGTGTTTTTGAGTTCCATTAGTCTTGTCTCAAAATGAATCAAATGAAGCTTTGCTTCATTAAATTCCTTGAGAAGCCTCGTGTTGCTCTCTTGTAGATATCCTTGCATTTTCTCCATTGTTGGCACTTATATTTTTAGTCCTCAAATGTTTGGCAGTAATTTAGATAGTAAATAGTTGAAGATAATATTATATTTAAAACCTTTATGTCAAAGCTAAATCACAGTTCAAAGAGTTTAGTAAAATAAATGCTGTGATTTAAAAAAATAATTAAAAAAACACACATGAAAGAGCCAGGGGCTTTGATCATGAAGCAACCTAATGTGGAGTGTCCTGCTTGTTTTATCTGGCTTTGAACTGAAATTGTCAACACTCAAATTTTATATGTGAATTTGCTGGTGCATCGCAATTTTAAATGTCAAAACCCAAAAGTGTGTGTGAGAGAGAGGGAAGCAGCATCCCAATTTAATTTTAATCAGTCCACACATACAGATTTATGCACATACTTACTTAGGCTCCTTCCTCAAGATTCATTAACAACCACTTCTACCAGAGCAGAAGGTTCATTCCAAAGGTTCTCAATGGGCCCCCCAGCTGGGTGCAGGAGGGACACTACATGGACAAGCTGCCGACTCACTGCAGATCAAAGCAAGAACAAAGAGTTTGATTGCTGTTGGTCACGAAACACGTTTGGGACGATCACATTTGACCCAACTTGCCAGGATCCTCCGTGCCTGAGAGTGTAGATTCAGGATGACGACAGTAAAGGTGGAGGTTGCTCCCCTGCGCTAACCGAGCCAAGAACCATGGAATGAACATGAGCTCAGAGTAGCAGAGTGGCGTGTAAAATTCAAAGTAATTATTTTGGTCTTTAATCATTTATTGAACTTAAATTGTATGCTGGTTCAACACAACATGGATCACAGTTCCTTTGTATGATTAGACACAGCATGAAAGAATTATTAAAATCTAGCTTTAAAATGCATTCTAGAAATGCATCATTTCTATGTGCTCTTAAAAATGGGACAATTCAAATAAATATTTATTTTTCATATAATTGTATTGTTGATTGATTTGTGTGTGTAAAGACCAGTTTTCTATCAGAGCTGTCTGATAAATTGGAAAGCAGAAACTACTGTCACCAAGCTGAGGATCAGAGCGTATTTCCCAGGATGCTGTTCAACACAACCTCAGAATGATACGAATAATTATATAATAATAAATAGTATTGTGTTATATAATATAAATGCAGATGATTATTTGATGAGGAAGTGGGAAAAGGTGGATCCAGGATCAGTCTGACCTGGGGCCAGCTTGTTTCTGTCCTGCCTGATAATCATGACAGGACTGTTTAAAATAGAATAAAGAAATGTGAACTAAAACATTTTGGGTTTTTTTGCACAACTCACAAGGGACTCTAAACTGACCGTAGGTGTGAGCAAGTCGGACTTATTGTCTCTATGTTACCCAATACTAAAAGATACTAACAGAAATATTTTATCGCGTCTATTCCCGTCAGGTCACTGTTTGATACATTTTAGGTTTTACAAGAAAGTTTGTGTTACATTTACATAGCAACATTGTTAATAAAATGTATGTGCAAAACATACTGAACCAAATGAGGCCTTTTTAAAAAAAAAAAAAAATTACATCGTAATTACTACAGGATATGGTGCACTACCAGTTATTAAATAATATTGTAAATGAACATTTTATAAATATATATATATATTTATATTGCATGGATTGCAGTCAGCTTCTTAAGCCAGTAGGCGTGGATCTTATCAAGCCCTGGTGCCGTCCAGCTCTTCATTTTGGACACTCTTGTTTGGATGTCTGTTAAGGTGATGACTACTGGGTCTTGTTCTGGGAGTTGTCTGTACTCAGTCTGTAGGTCTTGCAGCCATTGGGCAGTAGTGTTGCCTCTTTCCCCCAGATACTCTTCCAGTATTGTGCGGTCTCAACCCTGAGGGGGTCTTATCAGGGTCTATAAGGTGTCCACCTTGAGGAATGCTGTTCAGATCTTCTCGGGTGGATGAGCAGTCTGTCCTGGCCTGGATGCCCTGTCACAGGCATAAGGAGTTCCTCACTCTCTGATTGTGACCTGGTCCAGCTGTTCTGAGCACTGTCATCAGATTTAAAGTCAGTCTTCTGAGCTTCTGAGGTGCTTCATCATCCAGAGTGTTGGAAGCCCAGGCAGTGATGTGCTTGTGGACACAAACAGGACACAACAATAAACCTGCTCCCCTCCTCTCTGACATGCTGCCGAGCAACTAGAAGAGATGTTTGGCTGGTATCACGTTTTTTCAGGAACAAACTCTTCGTCCATCATCATGATTTTCACAAATGATTTTTAAAACAACATTTCAGTCACATGGTGTCTCAGGAGGATAAACAGCCACCTTTCACCCTTTCAACAACTTGTCTTCAATGGTTTTCATCTTTCTGTCCAGTTCTTCCTGCTTCTCTTGAATACTAGCGATGAAGCTGCTGTAGCAGTTTTGTGAGCCCTGCGCCTTTGCCAGCTTCTTTCTGAGCCCCTTGAGCCTTAATTTGACCTCACGCTCCTGTTTTTGAAGAATAGCAACATCGTCTTCAGTTTCCTTTTTTCTTTTGAAGAGGGAACTCTCATCTTTCCGCAACCATTCTTTCAAATCATTCAATTTACTTTTCAGCTGTTCAATATCCTGACTTAGGCGGTTGTCACGTTCCAGTCTAGGGTATGGAATTGTGAACCATGGAAAAGTGAAGGTGGCACGAGGAATAACGCCAGAACAATAAGTGAAATATAGATTTAATGGCAAAAGTGCGGGGTAATACAAAAATAAGTGAGCACTTAAAGTATAGAGGTCTTATCAATGGTTAAAGGCACGTTGCATGGCAAACATTCCAAAAGTAGACGAAAGTGGCTTCTCCACAGAAGCAGGCGAACTGCAACCGACGGGCTGCGTGTCACAAAAACGAAGTGGGAACTGGTAGCGCTGACGTGGCGAGTCACGGAATAGAACGAAAACGGAGCAAGAAGGATTCGTTGGGTGGCACCCCAGGGTTTTTAAAAGGACGCCAATCACGAACCAACCAATCACAGACCATGGCGCAGCACCTATTGAAACAGAGAAACACAAAACACGGGGGCGGGACAAAACAGAACCAAATGCGCAAAAGTGCGCAGAGCGCACAGTAAAAGCAAACTAAACCACATAACTGGGATCGTAACACCCCCACCACCAAAAATCAACATATAATGTTGATCAACAAGTGCTCTCTAATCAGTATCTCTTAGCGTGACAAAGCATCAGCTAGAACGTTTTCTTTTCCTTTCTTATACCTTATCTCCAGGTTGAATCCCTGCAGATATAAGGACCAACGCATGAGACGCTGATTTGAATTTTTCATCCTGGATAGGAACAGCAAAGGGTTATGGTCAGTGAAAACAACGACAGGCTTAGATGTGGAACCCACATACACCTCAAAATGTTGGAGTGCAAACAGTAAAGCTAAAGCCTCCTTCTCAATTGTGCTGTAGTTAAGCTGGTGCTTCAAAAACTTCTTTGAAAAATAACAAACGGGGTGATCAGTCCCACTAGTATCTTCCTGCAGAAGGACAGCACCTGCACCAGTGCCAGTACCAGTGCTGGCATCAACCTCTAATTTGAAAGGCACATCAAAATTTGGAGACGCCAGTACGGGTGCACTACAAAGCAGCGCTTTAGCGTTCTGGAAAGCAGAGTCGCAATCAACTGACCAAACGAACGAGCAAGATTTCTTAAGCAGATTCGTTAGCGGTAGTATTACATCGGAAAAGTTGCGGCAGAAGCTACGATAATAGCCAATCATTCCTAGGAATCTACGAAGCTCTCGTCTACCAGACGGAATGGGGAAGTCCACGATAGCGGATACTTTAGCTTCCACTGGGCGCACTTGGCCTTGGCCAACCTGTTTCCCCAAATAGGTTACGGTTGCTTTGGCGAATTCACATTTAGCTAGGTTGAGGGTCAGAGACGCATCTCTCGAGCGTGAAAACCAAGTGAATGTTATCAATATGCTCAGACCAGGAGGATGAGTAAATGACCACATCATCCAAGTACGACTCGCAGTTTGGGACACCAGCGAGGACTTTATTCATAAGCCGTTGGAAGCTTGACGGGGCATTTTTAAGACCAAACGCCATAACTTTGTATTGTGCAAAGTTGTCAGGTGTAACGAAGGCAGAAATTTCGGAGGCTCTGGGCGTTAATCCCACTTGCCAATAGCCCTTGAGAAGATCTAACTTCGTAATGAAGTGGGCGGAGCCAACACGGTCGACGCAATCCTCCATACGAGGTAAGGGGAAAGAGTCGGTTTTCATTACAGGGTTTACTTTTCTGTAGTCTGTACAGAATCGAAACGTGCCATCTGGTTTGGGAACCAGGAGACACGGCGAACTCCACGCGCTAGCACTGGCCTCGGCCAGTCCATGATTGAGGAGATAGGCTACCTCCGATTGCATAATTGCTCTTTTTGTTGGATTGACACGATATGCGTGCTGTTTTATTGGTGCCTGGTCACCTACATCAATGTCGTGGCGAAGTACACTGGTCAATGACGGAACGTCGGAAAACAAACCTGGAAACTCATTAATCAAGGCACATATATCATTAGACTGTTTTCCACTTAAGTGCGACAAATTATTTCTCAGTTCACGAAGCATTTCTGAATTTGGAAGCCTAGCAGAGGAGACTGGGACATCACGCAGGCAACCTCGCGAGGCACATAGGCCTTAAGCATGTTAATGTGGCACAACCGGGTTTTTCGCTTTCGGTCAGGTGTCCTAATAACGTAGTTAGTCTCGCTCAGTTCAGACAAAACTTCGTAGGGACCCGAAAATTTTGCCTGTAACGCCGACCCCAATACTGGCAAAAGCACTAAAACTTTGTCACCAGCACTGAACGAACGTGCCTTGCAATGCCGGTCAAAGCGAGTTTTCATTTTGTCTTGAGCGGTGGCTAGGTTTACTCTAGCGATCTCACAGGCCTTATGTAAACGCTCTCGAAAAGAACTCACATAATCCAAAACATGAATATTCCTGTCGGCTATATCAGCCTCACATTGTTCACGAAGCAATCTCAATGGACCGCGTACA
Organism: Takifugu rubripes; assembly: GCF_901000725.2. NCBI lineage: Eukaryota > Metazoa > Chordata > Actinopteri > Tetraodontiformes > Tetraodontidae > Takifugu > Takifugu rubripes. The sequence continues at coordinate 1,826,551 of NC_042299.1, read as the reverse complement.
GTGTGTCCAAAAACTAGGTCAGCCGGGCTAAAACCTAGAGATTCTTGAACTGTCTCCCTAATAGCAAACAAAAGTAGAGGGAGGCCATCATCCCAGTCTTTCTCAGAATCGAGACAGTAAATACGAAGGAGAGACTTCAGACACTGATGCGCTCTTTCCAAAGCTCCCTGAGACTCAGGATGATAAGCACTCGACACCTCATGTTTAACCTTGAGCACTTTCAACACTTGGCGAAACAACCTTGACAAAAAATTAGACCCCTGGTCCGTTTGGACCACTTTTGGCAAGCCAAACGTGCAAAAGAAAGAAAGTAGCGCTTTTACTATAGGCTTTGCCTTAAGAGACCTCAAAGGAACTGCCTCCGGATATCGTGATGCTGCACACATTAAAGTTAACATATAACGATGTCCGGCTTTCGTTTTAGGCAGCGGGCCTACACAATCCAATATTATGCGCTCGAATGGTTCCCCAAATACTGGAATCGGTTTAAGCGGCGCTGGTGGAATCTTTTGGTTGGGCTTTCCCGCTATTTGGCACTTATGACACGACCTGCAGTATTTGACCACATCTGACTTCAAGCCAGGCCAAAAGAAATACTTTAATATCCGGTGATAGGTTTTAGTAATGCCCATGTGTCCAGCGAAGTCATGATCGTGCCCCAATGAAAGAACATGTAAGCGGTATTTAGCGGGAACAACTAATTGATTTACAGTATTCCAGCCCAAATCTGCAAAAACGGGTGGAATCCATTTCCGCTTTAATAAACCATCCTCCCAAAAATAGTCAGTCAACTTAATTTCAGTTGCCATATTTTTAGTAGCAGCAACGCGGCATTTAGCGAGAGAAGGGTCGCTTTCTTGCTCCCTTCTAATCAGCGCTTTGTCAACGGGCAGCGACAGGTCGAGGTGCGCGTTTTCAGCACCATCAAGTGTGGACAGCCACGGAGCGTCTGCTGCCTGTGACCGCGGGCTGGAGGGGGACTGGAATGGATCATCGGAAATCAAACAACTGTCGGACAAATCAATCACATCCCTAAACTTACGAGCCTGAGCTCTTGTCACAACGCACGCGGGGAACACATTTTTAAACTCAGGGTCCTCGTTAGTATTTTGTAACGGAGTAGAGATCACTTCAGGTATAGGAATCACTTTTCCGCCAGCCAAATCGTTCCCCAATAAGAATTCAACCCCTTTCACAGGAAGCTGTGCCCGAACAGCAACCTTCACAGGACCGCTCACTAAATCGGTGTCCAGGTAAATCTTGTGCAAGGGAACTTGTGTTATCCCCAACCCGATCCCTGTAAGTAAAACATCGGAGCCACAATATGTTCGATCAGAAAATGGAAGGGCAGACTCGAGAATACAGCAAATTGCGACCCCAGTGTCCCGAAGAATAGAGATGGACTTCCCATCTCCACCCTAGCAGTTAAAGAGACTTTTCCCTTCAAGATAAACGGAACATACACGGGGTCAATATCATGACTTAACTCATCAGCGCTCGCAGTCCGCACAAATCCAACACTCTTAGGCTGGCGCTTAGGAGACTGATTTTTTGTTTGCAGCACAGGACAAACAGCGATTAAATGACCCGACTCATGACAGTAAAAGCATTCTCTTTTCTCATTGGTGGGAGACGAGGGTCTGTTCGGCTTAGAATTTCGCCAGCTGCGCTTAGGACTAGAAAACTGAAATGGTGCCCGACGAGTGAAGACTGTTTTATGCGTGAGCGTGAATTCGTCAGCACAAACTGCGGCCTGTGCCAACGTGGTAACTTTCTGGTCATGAATATAAGTCGCGACCGACTCTAGCACACAATTTTTAAACTCCTCCAGCAGAACAACTTCTCGAAGTTGAGCCATTGACTGTACTCGTAAAGAAGTGAGCCACCTATCGAAGGCATTTTCTTTCTCTCTCGCAAACTCCATATAAGTCAACTTGTCATTTTTCTTAAGACCTCGAAATCTTTGTCTGTAGGCTTCTGGTACAAGTTCGTATGCGTTTAATATAGCAGTTTTAACAATACTATAGTCTGCACTCTGGTCAACAGTAAGAGCTGAATAAACAGCTTATGCCTTCCCTGTTAACACGCATTGCAATAGCAAGGTCCAAACGCCGACTGGCCATTTTAAAGTTAAAGCGACGCGTTCAAAGTGGGCGAAATACTTCTCAACCTCGCGCTCGCTAAATGGTGGAACCATGCGAATATTTCGGCTCACGTCAAAAGGTGGAGCAGGTGAATCAGATGACGGGAGGTTATGTGGTGCGTCTTGAGGCAACTTTGGTAACACAGAAGCAACGAAAGGGACACGCTGTCGTTCCTGCCACACTGTAGACAGAGGAGGAGAGCTTGGAGGACGAAATGGAGAGACATTAACGGCAGAGTATTTAGCCGAATATTCCAACTCAAGTTTTTTCAAATTAAATTCTCGCTCCTCACGCTCGCGTTGTAACTCCATCTTTTTCTGACTCTCTCTTTCTTGTTGTTCCAACTTCCTTAATTCGATTTCTTTATCCACCTCTAACTGTCGTAAACGAATCTCTTTTTTGAGTTCTTTCTCTCTAAGAGCCATAGCCTCACGGTCTGCTCTAAGTTGTGCTGTATGGAGCTGCAATTTGCGACCTTCCAAATTATACTCCTGCATTTTAAACGAAAGCTCTGCAGTTGGCGATTGGGGCAAATTTGACGGGGAGCCGACGCTTTCAGCTTTAGCAATAATATTTTTATCGATCAAGCCCTTTTCTACTTTCTCCAACAATGCTGTCTTAAGCTTTTTATCGTCACTGGTAACAGTTACAGAATAATGTTCCGCAATACTAATTAGCTGCTCTTTAGTGCAGCGTAACAAACTATCCTTCGTAGGATTCTTACAAAAATCTTCAACAGACGCCATCCTGTAACACCAAAAAAAAAAAACTTCGGTTAATGGAGAATTCAAGCAGAAATGTACAATGTAGATCAGAAAGAAGCCAAAAACCATGCAAAATGTGGTGCGTAAAAACGCGTGCGGCGTGCCAAATGCCTCCAAAATTAGCATTAACAAAATCAAACAAAATCCGAGAGACTGCACTGCAACCACCCCAAGACGCAGGGTGTCAGAGAGTCTGGTCCTGACTGCCTAACCAGGAAACTAACTCACCTATCTAACTCTTCAGGGCGTACCAATGGAAGGGGCCTTTAAACGCTTAACGTCATAAGAGAGGACTTTATCTTAAGTCCACTCTTTGACTAGCGTACCTCCCCCTGGAGTTACTCCCAAAAAGGCAAATTAAAACATACAAAAAAAAAACAAATAGTGCCCCGAAGGAAGGGTTGAAAACAACCCAGCTGGGAACACGCTGACTCACCAGACCTCTGGATTGCAGACGCACACCTACGGAAAAAATCAAAGAAATCAAAATCACAAAAGATTAAGGGCACTAAACAAAATTACAAAAAGCTATGGGATCAAATATCCCGGACGAGACCCGATTTGTCACGTTCCAGTCTAGGGTATGGAATTGTGAACCAGGGAAAAGTGAAGGTGGCACGAGGAATAACGCCAGAACAATAAGTGAAATATAGATTTAATGGCAAAAGTGCGGGGTAATACAAAAATAAGTGAGCACTTAAAGTATAGAGGTCTTATCAATGGTTAAAGGCATGTTGCATGGCAAACATTCCAAAAGTAGACGAAAGTGGCTTCTCCACAGAAGCAGGCGAACTGCAACCGACGGGCTGCGTGTCACAAAAACGAAGTGGGAACTGGTAGCGCTGACGTGGCGAGTCACGGAATAGAACGAAAACGGAGCAAGAAGGATTCGTTGGGTGGCACCCCAGGGTTTTTAAAAGGACGCCAATCACGAACCAACCAATCACAGACCATGGCGCAGCACCTATTGAAACAGAGAAACACAAAACACGGGGGCGGGACAAAACCGAACCAAATGCGCAAAAGTGCGCAGAGCGCACAGTAAAAGCAAACTAAACCACATAACTGGGATCGTAACAGCGGTTTACAGAGCCCTCATGGATGTTGTAGAAATGGGTTGCATATTCCAGTTGATCTTTGAGGTCCAGGGACTTTGCCTTGATGTCGTTCTTCTTTCTGATAAGTAGGTTGATGTCCTCTTTATGCCACTTCTCCTTGGGCCAGAAAATCCTGTAGAAGCATCGTGAAAGTGTGGACCAAGTACTGTTGATCCTAACCGTCAGGATCTTCTTCCTTCCAGAAAGGCTGTCTCTGTCCTCCAGGATTTTATCGATGATGGTCTTGAAGAAGTCGCTCGTCCATTTTGTCAAATTGAGCTGCTTCTCGAGAAAATCTGCCCTGTCATATAATTGTATTGTTCCTTGATTTGTGTGTGTAAAAATTTAAGACCAATTTTCTATCAGAGCTGTCTGATAAATTGGAAAGCAGAAACTACTGTCACCAAGCTGGGGATCAGAGCGTATTTCCCAGGATGCTGTTCAACACAACCTCAGAATGATATGAATAATTATATGATAATAAATAGTATTGTGTTATATAATATAAATGCAGATGATTATTTGATGAGGAAGTGGGAAAAGGTGGATCCAGGATCAGTCTGACCTGGGACCAGCTTGTTTCTGTCCTGCCTGATAATCATGACAGGACTGTTTAAAATAGAATAAAGAAATGTGAACTAAAACATTTTGGGGTTTTTTGCACAACTCACAAGGGACTCTAAACTGACCGTAGGTGTGAGCAAGTCGGACTTATTGTCTCCATGTTACCCAATACTATAAGATACTAACAGAAATATTTTATCGCGTCTATTCCCGTCAGGTCACTGTTTGATACATTTTAGGTTTTACAAGAAAGTTTGTGTTACATTTACATAGCAACATTGTGAATATAATGTATGTGCAAAACATACTAAACCTAATGAGGACATTCTTAAAAAATTTACATCGTAATTACTACAGGATATGGTGCACTACCAGTTATAAAATAATATTGTAAATGAACATTTTAGAAATATATAAATATATATAGCTGCCTCCTCATGGTCACCATTTGCCTGCGGGATCCCCAGGCATTTGTAACTGTCCTGCACATCTGTGATGTTCCCTTCAGGTAGGTCAACCCCATCAGTTGCGATCACCTTTCCTCTTCTAGATACCATCCGCCCACATTTATCCAGCGCGAATGACATCCCGATGTCCTTGCTGTAGATCCTAGTGAGGTGAATCAGGGAGTTGATGACACGCTTGTTCTTGGCATACAGCTTGATGTCATCCATGTAGAGGAAGTGGCTGACAGTTGTTCCACTTCGGAACTGGTACCCATAGCCACTCTTGGTGATGATCTGGCTGAGGGGCTTTAGGCCTATGCAGAACAGCAGGGGGGAACAGGGCATCTCCTTGATATATGCCACATCTGATGCTCACCCGCGCAATTGGCTTTGAGTTGGCCTCCAGATTTGTGTTCCAGAGCTTCATGGAGTTCATGATGAACTCTCTTAGTGTCCCGTTGATGTTATACAGCTTTAGGCACTCCAGTATCCATGTGTGCGGCATTGAGTCATAGACTTTCTTGTAATCAATCCAGGCACTGCACAGGTTGGTGTGCCGCGTCCTACAGTCTTGGGCAATTACCCTGTTGACCAGTAGCTGGTGCTTGGCACCTCTGCTGTTGTTCCCTATGCCTTTCTGTCCTCTGCACCTTTCACCCTTTCAACAACTTGTCTTCAATGGTTTTCATCTTTTTGTCCAGTTCTTCCTGCTTCTCTTGAATACTCGCGATGAAGCTGCTGTAGCAGTTTTGTGAGCCCTGCACCTCTGCCAGCTTCTTTCTGAGCCCCTTAAGTCTTAATTTGACCTCACGTTCCTGTTTTTGAAGAATAGCAACGTCGTCTTGAGTTTCCTTTTTTCTTTTGAAGAGGGAACTCTCATCTTTCCGCAACCATTCTTTCAAATCATTCAGTTTACTTTCCAGCTGTTCAATCTCCTGACTTAGGTGGTTTACAGAGCCCTCATGGATGTTGTAGAAATGGGTTGCATATTCCAGTTGCTCTCTGAGGTCCAGGGACTTTGCCTTGATCTCGTTCTTCTTTCTAATGAGTAAGTTGATGTCCTCTTTATGCCACTTCTCCTTGGGCCAGAAAATCCTGTAGAAGCATCGTGAAAGTTTGGACCGAGTACTGTTGATCCTAACCATCAGGATCTTCTTCCTTCCAGAAAGGCTGTCTCTGTCCTCCAGGATTTTGTCGATGATGGTCTTGAAGAAGTCGTTCGTCCATTTTGTCAAATTGAGCTGCTCCTCAAGAAAATCCACCCTGTCTTTGGCCTCACACATCTGCCTGTTCAGGAAGGTGCAGTGCTCTTTCCACTCTTCCTGCTCCAGAAGTTTAACGGTCTGTTCTCTGCGTTGCTTCCCCGTCTGCATTTTGATCTTGGGTTTGGTGTTGTTCTGCCGCATCTCGATCATCTTCACTTTCTCCTGGAGGGCTTCTTTCTGCTCTTGAAGTTCTTCGATGGTGGTGATGCTAAAGCATTTGAGGTTTTCTGCCCTGTCCAGTTGTTCCTTGAGGGAATCCATCTTCTTGGGAAGGTCCTGCATCCAGATAATCTCTTCACCGTTGTCCTGCAGAACCTCTTTCTCCCTGTATTCACCCCTGTCTTTACTGTGGAAAGTCATGTCTTCCTTACCACTCCCATATCCTCTCTCTGGCCCAGGGCTGAGGAGGTAGTTGTCTGTGTTGGACGACGGAGAGGAATGGCTTCTCTTGGGTAGATTTTGAGAGAAGACTTCAGTGAACCTCTCCTCAAGCATTGCAGTGTCTTGAGAAATACCATTATTCAAATTCTGAAGCATGGTGTTGACGTCTAAGAGTTCATTGACCTGGTAAGGACTCTGGTCACCGTGTTCCTCCAGGATTGGTGGGTCAGAATACTTGTTGACAATATTGTTATATGAAGCCTCAAGTTCCTCAGTGTTTTTGAGTTCCATTAGTCTTGTCTGAAAATGAATCAAATGAAGTTTTGCTTCATTAAATTCCTTGAGAAGCCTCGTGTTGCTCTCTTGTAGATGACATTGCATTTTCTCCATTGTTGGCACTTATATTTTTACTCATCAAATGTTTGGCAGTAATTTAGATAGTAAATAGTTGAAGATAATATTATATTTAAAACCTTTATGTCAAAGCTAAATCACAGTTCAAAGAGTTTAGTAAAATAAATGCCGTGATTAAAAAAAAAAAAAATCAATACACACACTTACACACATGAAAGAGCCAGGGGCTTTGATCATGAAGCAACCTAATGTGGAGTGTCCTGCTTGTTTTATCTGGCTTTGAACTGAAATTGTCAACACTCAAATTTTATATGTGAATTTGCTGGTGTATCGCAATTTTAAATTTCAAAACCCAAAAGTGTGTGTGAGAGAGAGGGAAGCAGCATCCCAATTTAATTTTAATCAGTCCACACATACAGATTTATGCACACACTTACTTAGGCTCCTTCCTCAAGATTCCTTAACAACCACTTCTACCAGAGCAGAAGGTTCATTCCAAAGGTTCTCAATGGGCCCCCCAGCTGGGTGCAGGAGGGACACCACATGGACAAGCTGCCGACTCACTGCAGATCAAAGCAAGAACAAAGAGTTTAATTGCTGATGGTCACGAAACACGTTTGGGACGATCACATTTGACCCAACTTGCCAGGATCCTCCGTGCCTGAGAGTGTAGATTCAGGATGACAACAGTAAAGGTGGAGGTTGCTCCCCTGTGCTAACCGAGCTCCAAGAACCATGGAATGAACATGAGCTCAGAGTAGCAGGGTGGGGTGTAAAATTCAAAGTAATTATTTTGGTCTTTAATCATTTATTGAACTTAAATTGTATGCTGGTTCAACACAACATGGACCACAGTTCCTTTGTATGATTAGACACAGCATAAAAGAATAATTAAAATCTCGCTTTAAAATGCATTCTAGAAATGCATCATTTCTATGTGCTCTTAAAAATGGGACAATTCAACTAAATATTTATTTTTCATATAATTGTATTGTTCCTTGATTTGTGTGTGTAAAAATTTAAGACCAGTTTTCTATCAGAGCTGTCTGATAAATTGGAAAGCAGAAACTACTGTCACCAAGCTGAGGATCAGAGCGTATTTCCCAGGATGCTGTTCAACACAACCTCAGAATGATACGAATAATTATATAATAATAAATAGTATTGTGTTATATAATATAAATGCAGATGATTATTTGATGAGGAAGTGGGAAAAGGTGGATCCAGGATCAGTCTGACCTGGGACCAGCTTGTTTCTGTCCTGCCTGATAATCATGACAGGACTGTTTAAAATAGAATAAAGAAATGTGAACTAAAACATTTTGGGTTTTTTTGCACAACTCACAAGAGACTCTAAACTGACCGTAGGTGTGAGCAAGTCGGACTTATTGTCTCTATGTGACCCAATACTAAAAGATACTAACAGAAATATTTTATCTCGTCTATTCCCGTCAGGTCACTGTTTGATACATTTTAGGTTTTACAAGAAAGTTTGTGTTACATTTACATCGCGACATTGTTAATATAATGTATGTGCAAAACATACTAAACCAATTGAGGCCTTTTTTTTGAAAAAATTTACATTGTAATTACTACAGGATATGGTGCACTACCAGTTATTAAATAATATTGTCAATGAACATTTTATAAATATAAATACAGTATATATTTATATTGCATGGATTGCAGTCAGCTTCTTAAGCCAGTAGGCGTGGATCTTATCGAGCCCTGGTGCCGTCCAGCTCTTCATTTTGGACACTCTTGTTTGGATGTCTGCTAAGGTGATGACTACTGGGTCTTGTTCTGGGAGTTGTCTGTGCTCAGTCTGTAGGTCTTGCAGCCGTTGGGCAGTAGTGTTGCCTCTTTCTCCCAGATACTCTTCCAGTATTGTTCGGTCTCAGCCCTGAGGGGGTCTTATCAGGGTCTATGAGGTGTCCACCTTGAGGAATGCTGTTCAGATCTTCTCAGGTGGATGAGCAGTCTGTCCTGGCCTGGATGCCCTGTCCCAGGCATAAGGAGTTCCTCACTCTCTGATTGTGACCTGGTCCAGCTGTTCTGAGCACTGTCATCAGATTTAAAGTCAGTCTTCTGAGCTTCTGAGGTGCTTCATCATCCAGAGTGTTGGAAGCCCAGGCAGTGATGTGCTTGTGGACACAAACAGGACACAACAATAAACCTGCTCCCCTCCTCTCTGACATGCTGCCGAGCAACTAGAAGAGATGTTTGGCTGGAATCCCGTTTTTTCAGGAACAAACTCTTCGTCCATCATCATGATTTTCACAAATGATTTTGAAACCCTAACCCTAACCCTAAGCCTAAGCCTAACCCTAACAGCTGCTGCTTCACTGACTCTTCTTTTTCATGATCTTCTCATTATATTTGTGTTGCTCTTCATCCAGCAGTTTCTTGAACTTTTCTTCTTCTAGAAAGAGCTCAAGGCCTCTTCCTCTTCATTAAATCTTTGCTTCTCTTCCTCCAGCTTCCTCTCAAATTCCTCCTGGATCACAAGGAGCTTCTGGTTCAGGCCTTCCTCCTGCTCCATCAGCTCTCTCCTGTGTCGCTCCTCTTTCTCCTGCTGCTGCCTGTGGAGGGTTTCCTCCAGAGAAGCACATTTCAGTTCGCTCTCCTTCAGAGCAGCTTGTGTGCTGTTCAGCAGGGTCAGGGCCTCCACATGGGCCACAGTTCTCATCTGTCCCCTCTTCACAGCCCTGCTGAGCTGCTCCTCCTTCTCTGCCAGGGCTTCTCTGAGGTGCTGGACCTCTTCCCTCCAAGTCTCCATGGATGATTCCAGTGTTTCTTGGTCTGCCTTCAGCTGCTGGGTTCCTCTCTGTGCCATTGATGCGTCTGCTGGTCACCAGTGTGGTACAAGAGTGTTGAGCTCCTCAGGCGTGTGCTGATGAGGTAGAGCTGATGTGTTTGATCTCCCAGTTCAGTTTGATCCTTTGATCGCTTCATTGATCTGACATGAAAGGACATTTTTGACATCAATGACATACTGGAGACATCAATGACATAAAGGAGATCAAAGACAGGTTAATGAATGCAATAGTTAAAATGTGTTGGATTTATTAATAGTAGCCAAAAAGATGAGTTATATACCCAGGAAATATTAAGCAAATACAAATCACTTTCAAAGGGAAAACTGATTTATGTTTACTAATTATCTGAATAAAAGTAATTAACATTTACTGATTATTTGGGTGAAACTGACTTATATTCATCAGTTATCTCAGCAAAATTGAAAGAAAAGTATTAAATATCTGGACAGAAATAATTGAGATCCACTCAATAAAATAAATTATATCTACAGTACTTATATTTCAGCAAATTGTTCCTAAACTCAACACATTTACACCGTTGTTGTTATACATCTATAACTAAATAAATTGTTTAAATTCAACTTAGAGTTGCAATCACAGGACTTCAAATCTATTCAATAATACTGAATGTCACTTTGTTGCCATATTTTCTTTACGTATTATCCACTCAATATCGTGCAGTCTTGCTACTACAGAGTAACCCAGTTGGTTAACAGATCACCAAGCATAAAAGAACAGCAGGTAAACATTTATTTCAAAACTGTGTCTATAACCATTTTTTACATCTTCACTGCTTGCTAAAATTAAAGTCACATGAGCAATCACATTATTCATTTGTGCCATTATAAATTCCTCAGTGAAAAACCTGGAACATTGGACAGTGTAATCACATGGTACAAGAACAGCTGCCTGTAACAATATAAAGCCCCTATAAAGTATATAAGTTCCACCTGCAGCACTGAAACTTACGTATTTAACAATGCCTATAAAGCAACCATGTGACTGTTTATTCTTATTGTTTATTCTTTTTGTCGGAGACGGGTTTGTGCCAATGCCAGAGGGACTTCAGGGTCTCAGCTTTGGACTTGGCTCCACACCTGTAACCACCGCCACTGAGATCAAGTGCGCCACTAACTCAGAAATTGACAAAGGTCACACTTTGTATAAAACATGAAGGGTTTTATGTCTTCTCAGAGTGCTCCCCTCCCTGATCTTGCCAACAGTCGACCCCCCCCACGGTGGTCCCTGTGCTGAAACCAGTATTTTTTTTCCCCCAATGTGGATTAGTCACGCTGTCAAATTTGAATTTAGTCTCTTTTACATCTTTTCAGAGTCATCCAGCTGCCACACCTATGGAGCTGACAGACTTTTACATATTTACTTGGATGAGTGCTAATTCTGTTCTGTGATTGTCTTCTCAGACCCCCCTAACCCCTCTAACCCTAACCCCCCGTCCCCCACCGCTATTGCTCATGTACAAAAGGTCAACCGCAACAATCCACACACCGTCCTCTGGCCTTGGGCTACTCTATTACGTTGAAGCATATTTGAGAAATACAACAGTAAGCTTTTTCCTCTGGATGCCCCCGGCATCACACGCCGACTCCAGCAACCATAGTCAAGTGCATTCCGGGGGCCAGAGCGGCCGGCGTAGAAGCCAATCTAAAGCTCCTGGCGAGAAGTAAACGTAAATTTGGTAAAGTTATTATTCACGTCGGAGCCAACGACACCCGGCTTCGTCAATCGGAGGTCACCAAAATTACCGTATTTTCCGGACTATAAGCCGCACCTGTATATAAGCCGCATCCGCTCAATTTTTAAAAAAAAAATAAATAAAAAAAAGATATACAAGCCGCACCGGGTTATGAGCCGCAGATATTTATGTTGAAAAATTAGATATTTACTGCATGTACAGAACGATTTTGAACTGTAAATGTCAAGTGGCTGCAAATACTTTGTTGTACCTTCGGGAATCACAGCTGCTTCCACAGAATCTGTGATGTGGGCCCTCATGCTATCCAAAACAAGCAGTGCTTTTTTCCGGTGAAAAACTCCTCCTGCGTGCTTGCTGTAGCACTCCGTTAACCATTCCTTCATCAGGCCTTCCATCATCCACCCTTTGGTGTTAACTTTGACCACTATGCCACTAAAAATCCCCAGTGGTGGAAGTTGTTGTCCGGATGCCGTGCATGCCCGAACGCAGGTGAAGTGCGTTCTCTCGTGGCCTGTTGTTTTCAACAACACGGATGATGCGCCTGTCTTGTTAACAGTCCTGGTCAGAGGCAGAGCAAACGTCAAAGGTGCTTCGTCCATATTTATTATGTTGTCTGGTCCGATGGAGTGTTCTTGGATCTTTGTTTCAACGAATTTGTGGAAGTTTTTAATTTTTTCCTGATAGTCAGGGGGGAGTTCCTGACAGAGAGTGGTCCGTGTCCTGATGGACAGGTTTTTATGTTTCATAAATCTGAAACACCATGACGGCCCCGCTTTGAAATCTTCAATATTCATTTCGTGGGCGATTGTTTTGGCTTTAAGTCGGATCTGTAGAGTGGAAACACCTCGGCCACCTGCTCGCTGTGTGTTCACCCAGTCCTCCAGGACATTTTCAAGTTCAGCCCACCTGCTTTTATGTCCCCTGAAAGCTTTTTTCGACTTTGGGCATTGCATTAGCTCCTCCCGCTGCCGCCTCCAACGTCTCACCATACATTTATTAACGCTAAGCTTGCGTGCAGCAGCGCGGTTTCCTTCCTGGCTAGCTAGATCAATGGCCTTCAACTTAAAACCTGCATCATACGAACTTCTTCGTGTGGGTTCCATGATGAAGGGGCGAGGATTTGAAAACAATTAACAGTTGGTAATTTGTCGTCCGTGTTTTATCTGCTAAAGAAAAAGTAGCGTTTTCTTCTTTGCATTGATTTTTCTTAGTTTTGATTCTAGTTCCGATTAGAGCGCCCCTAGCGGTGGAAGAAAAATCCATAAATAAGCTGCACCATAGAATAAGCCGCAGTGTTTAAAGTTTAGGAAAAAAGTAGCGGCTTATAGTCCGGAAAATACGGTAACTTGGAGTCGGTGTGCAACTACGCAAAAACGATGTGGGACTCCGTAGCATTCTCTGGTCCCCTCCCCAATCTGGCCAGCGATGAGATGTTTAGCCGCATGTCGTCGCTCCGTCGCTGGCTGTCACGGTGGTGCCCCGAAAACCAGGTGGCCTTTGTAGACAGTTGGAGCACTTTTTGGGGAAAACCTGGTCTGATTAGGAGAGACGGTGTCCATCCCACTATCATAGAGGGCCATAAAACAGCTATTCTGCAAGCTCCGAAACCAGACTACAAAGCAAATGATGTCCTTTTTAGGACTAATTATTGTTGCAACTGGGTGCAAAATTATGCTGAAATTACAGCGCCGTTGCAAAGACTGATGTATGGAAACTTAAAAATGACTTCTCCACTAAATTGGACTGAAAATGCAGAAACGGCCTTCTGTGACATGAAGCAAGCCTTGGTGTGGAGCACAGCTTTAGCTTTGCCAGATTACAGCAAACCTTTGGTTCAGATGGTTGATGGCACAGGACATTTGATGACCTCAGTCTGAGCTCAACAGGGTGGAGCTAAAATGAAGCCAATAGCATATTTCTCCTCTAAACTTGACTCTGTAGCACAGGGGTCACCAACCTTTCTGAGACGGAGAGCTACTTCCTGGGTGCTGAATCATGTGAAGGGCCACCAGTTTGATACACACTTCTGAAATAGCCAATTTGCTCAATTTACCTTTAACTAAATGTCATTATTAATAGTTAATGATATTCATCTCTGCAAAGACACTGATCATGTTAATGATTCCTTACAATCAATATCAACAATGATTTAACAAGATCGGGAACAGATGAATATCAATATGCAACACTTTATTTCTATATTTTGTCTTAGTGCAAGTGTTTTTCAAATAGAAATAAATGTTCAAACCATTTTAAAATGATCACTTCTCCAACAGTTCTAGGAAATCACAATGTCCCATTTTTACCAGCCACTGACATTTTTTAAGAAATCATGAATTACTTTGCACCACGTTTGTACAAATAATAAATCATGTAAAATACAAAAATAAACTTTCAGATTTTAAAATAAATCTGATTACGTTTTGAACTTCACAATTCAGTCTGCAGATTTTTTCACACGAACATTTTAACATAAACAATTGTTCCATTTTACAAACACATGTAACAAATTCTGAAGGAGACACCAAATCTGGTGTCCGTTTCTTTGTCCGTTGGGGGGGAGCCTGGCGTTGCTGCTGTTATCAGTGTGTTGTCCTCTGGTGGGGAACTTGACAGTGCAGCTCTGAGTGAGTCTGGCAGATGTGCATCAGGGAGGCGTCTTCTGTGTTGGTTCTTGATGAAGTTCATGTCAGAAAAGGCTGATTCACAAAGAGAGGTCGAACCAAAAAGGCTTGCAACCTTCATAGCTGCTGTACATACACCACTGTACTTTTCTGTGTCAACAAGGCACCAAAAGTTTGGTGCAGCCTGAGAGGCTTTGAGCTGCAGCTCATTTCGCAATGTTCCAATTTCAATTAGCATCTGTGCAGCATCCAGGCTGAAGGTTGCACTGAACTGCTGAGCAATGCATGATATGTCCACGTTCATGAAAGGGTTAGAAATGAATGACAAACATGGCTCAAGCTGATCCAGGTCACAAAACCTGTTCTCAAACTCTTGCCCAAGTCTTTTTATGAGCTGAGAGCACTTTTCTGCGCTTTAGTCCAAAGCCTCACATGCAGAAGCGTTGTCTCTCAGCACCATCTGCACAGAGGGGAAGTGCAGCACCTTTTGTCTGTAAATGCACAGAGAAAATGTTCATCTTGGCTTTAGATGCATTTACAGCACTGATCCTATCAGCAACAGTCTCACCTTTGCCTTGCAGCTCCCAGTTCAAACTGTTCCGTTTCCCAGTAATGTCCGTTAAAAATGCAAGGTCCAGTGTCCAGTCAGTGTCCTCCAGCAGCGCGGCGTCTTCCCCTCTGGACTGCATGAACTCTTTTATTTCACTCAAAAGGGACAAAAAAGGAAGCAAAATCCGTCCCCTGCTGAGCCATCGGATTTCTGTGTGTAGGAGCAGGTCACCATATTCAGTTGGCAGCTCCACTGGGGAACCATTTGAAAATATCCTGTTGAAATTATTCTAAATTATTCTGATTAAAAATCAAATTGGCACGCTGATTCCAAAATTACAGTCATTCCCCCCCAGCCCGTCAAGTTTTCAAAGCTTCTCCTCCAGATCAGCAAATTTCCCCAAATGAGCTGGAGTCAGACTGGCCAGCTGATGACAACTGGATCAGCTCCGTTGGTGCCGTCACCATTAAGAGGTGTGTGCAGCCCCCAAAAGGTCAGTACTGTCAATATCCTATAGGGGACACTTTGAACCAGAGGGAATCATATAGATCAAAAGGTTGACCCAGTTTGATTCCGCACCCAAAAACGAACATCTGTCAGACGAACTCCAGTTGTTTCCCAGTATTTCAGTTCAAACGTGGACCAAATTGTTCTGTAGTGAGGCGCGTGTGCTGGATATGACGCGATCAAAACACGAACACGTGACGTGTAGAGGAAGAAGAAGCGGAAGTGAAAGTTCTCAACTTCGGGCTCCATCTGGACTGACCGAGCCCTGATGGAAAACCTCTAATATTCAGGTAGCATTTGGTTCTTTCACTGCTGTCGTCTCGAATCAATGTTCCGCTGCGAGATGCGGCTTAATAAGCTGCGTGTGCGCAATGAGCGTGCGCGTGTTTCGGACGCACATTGCGGCTGGTCGACGGGAATGTTGTGACGGATGATCAAACTTTGTAGCGTGTTTCCTCTAACTGCGTTTTCCGCTAACCCTGAGCCAACATTTTAGAGGTTGAGGAAGCACATTTTAATACTCACAATAAGTCGACAATATTATTTGCAGTTAGTGGAAAAATCCACGGAAAGAGGGACACAAACGCGGAAGTTTTAGCCTCCTCTCTTTGTCCCTCCACCAGGGGGACAATCAGTCCTTTATTTAAAAAAGGAGAGTATGGAAAGAGGGAGAGATCAAGGCATTCCATTTTATTGTTTTAACAACTGGGTCTTTGTGGAATATGAATGTGTTATTATGGATTTATGAAATGTGTTCTGTTTTGAATGAAGCAGTCAAGAAAACGAAACCTAAACCCATGGTGTTTTGATATTTTTGGTCCTGTACATGTGGTCAGATAAGATTAGTCTGAGCAGAATTGGGTGTTTTTTGCCCTTTGCTGTGTGTCATCTATTCTATTCAGCATGTTGGGTTGCTTGACTTCTGTTGGGTCGTGGCAACTTGATCATCACTTCTGAGATATTGACACACCTTTTTCCTGAGGCTGGCTCCAATGCTGCCAACACACCTGGCCATGGATATGGTGGGACTTCTGTGATGAGTGGGGTCAGAGGTGGTGGACAAGCTCTGCTCCAAAACAAGCTTGCTAGATATGTTTGGGATCTCCTCCGCCACAACCACCAGCTGCAACTAGTAGCTGTGCACGCCATGCAGAGTTTTGACCTCTAGGTCAGGCTACAGATGTTTTTTCCAGCACCATCATGTGTTGGTGAGAAACATGATGCGCCTGATCAAAAAAAGCTGCTTGTAATCTGACAGACGAGCCATGATGAGATGTCAAGGTGCGTTGTTGAAAATGAAGATCCTCTTCTTGGAATCCTGTCTGAGATGACAGAAGATGATGCTGCATTTGACCCACTTTGATGATGTGATGACGTATTTCTGTTTAGTTTTGAATGCATTCTCATCTTATTTGTTGAATTTAATGTTGAGAACTGACATCTTGAAAGAATTTAGGTTTTCTTGTAAACCATAACCAGATAAAAAATGATTTAATTTGTATTTGTGTGCGTCCGTCTAATGCCACCGCACCTTCTGAAACACCCAGGAGAAACATTTTTTCCACAACTATTTTATATTTAACATGGTGTAAACTTTTAAGATGTCCCAAAACTTTTTTCCAATATATATGTGGCCTGTATGATGTACAGGGTGACATCATATAATAGATTTGGATGTGAATGAGCCGACAATACGTCATTGGACAGACCTCTGCTTGTCTTCATGCTGAGAATCATGTTCTTTAATCTTCTTTTCTGTGTCAGCAGACTGTTCCTGCTTAACCGTTTAGACTCACATTTAAAAATGAGCGAATGTGTGATGGAAGAGGAAGAGAGAGCAGAGTCCACAGTGTCCAGCTGTGTGTCCATGAAGAGCGACAGGTCCAAAGGGGAACCCTGAAAACTTCGGTATCAGACCTCAAGGCTCACCTTTAAAGTAAGGTTTTCTGAACCACATAACTCTGCCTTAGAACATTTCACAACCATACAAAACATCATTTTGTGGGTATTAGCCTCCACTATCGTGAAAAATGAAATTCCTCAGCTCTTTAAAATGAAACGGTGCACAGTCCTTTCACCATGTTGGCCTGTGGAAAACCAGTGTTGTCGGCCCGATGGACCAGCGTCCCCGTCGTTGCCGGACCACCGTTGGCCACCAGTTGGGTTTTGGGATCAAAGTGGGGGCGTTTCCTGTATCCGGTTCTCCTCACGGATCCATGACTACAACATGTTGCTGCAAGTGCAGAGACGTTTGCTCTGGAAAGAACTTTAGAGCACATTCAGTGCTGCAGGATGAGGGGCTGGAAAAGGTGCCAGTTCTTTTCTCACTGCAGGGAACAGTTAAAAAAAGCAGCTTAAACTCTGAAAACATGAAAATGATACAGAGACATCATTGATTTATTGATTCAGTTGTTATCCAGAATGTATTAGAAATGTTCCTGTTTGATAAAAATGCAGTGAATTGGGATTATTTAACTACAACCTCTACAGATTATTTACCTTCATCACAGTCTCATCACTATTTCTGATGTTTCCTCAGGATGGACGAGGACAGAGCAGAGTCCACAGTGCCCAGCTGGGTGTCCCTGAAGAGTGCCCGGTCCTTAGAGAGATTAATAAACTTGAGTTCAGAGGAAATGTAAGAAAACTAAAGCGTGATGATGTGTTTGTGTGCCAGCTGTTAGTCACATTAACAGCAGCAGGTTGTGAGTTTATTATTGGAGATGTTTAACACTTAAACCTCAGACAGTCATATAGTTACAGACTTAATGTGAATATTGTTGATTAGAAACAAGAATCAGGTTTAAACTGAAAGATGAATTCAGACATAAATGCTGGAACAATATTGAGTCTTGATCAGGTTCTTTCATCCTATAAATCAAAGGACTAATAGAGATGTGTTTCATAGTGAGAGGGGGGAGCACATCCTATCAAACTGGGACCAGGCAGCTCCACCAGGAGAGTCCTCTTGTTCACAATCTGGAAGCAGATCTGGAGATGCTGAAATGAAGCCCAAACAAAGTAAAACTGTTCAATATGAGATTTAATTTGTGATGTCATGAATTTGGAGTTGTGTTGATGATTTATTATAGATGGAAATCATTGGTTTACTTATGTTCAGGAAGTGATCTGCAGGAGGTGATAGAAGGTCATAAGATGAGTCTGAAGAGAAGATGTGAACATGTGACTGAAGGAACTAATGAAGCAGGAAGTGGAACCCTGCTGAACAAGATCTACACTGAGCTCTACATCACTGAGGGACAAAGTGAGGAGGTGGACACACAACATGAGGTGAGACAGCTTGAGAGAACCTCCAAGAAGAACATCCAGGACACTCCAATCAAGTGCCAGGACATCTTCAAAGTCTTATCTGAGCAACAGAGACACATCAGAGTGGTTCTGACCAACGGTGTCGCCGGCGTTGGAAAAACCTTCTCAGTGCAGAAGTTCAGTCTGGACTGGGCAGAAGGTTTGGAGAACCAAGACATCAGTCTGGTGCTTCCGCTCTCATGCAGGGAGCTGAACTTGATCAGAGATGAGCAGCACAGTCTTCTCTCACTGCTTCATGTTTTCCATCCAACATTACAGAAGATCAGAGCAGAAGATCTGACTGTCTGGAAACTTCTGTTCATCTTTGATGGCCTGGATGAAAGCAGATTTTCACTGCATTTCAACAAGCATCAGCTCATCTCTGATGTCACACAAGTATCGTCAGTTGACGTGCTCCTGGTGAACCTCATCCAGGGGAACCTGCTTCCCTCAGCTCTCATCTGGATCACCTCCAGACCTGCAGCAGCCCATCAGATTCCTCCCTCGTGTGTTGACAGGATCACAGAAGTACGAGGCTTCACTGACTCCCAGAAGGAGGAGTACTTCAGGAGGAGGTTCAGTGATGACGATCTGTCCAAGAGAATCATCTCACACATCAAGGCCTCCAGGAGCCTCCACATCATGTGTCTGATCCCAGTTTTCTGCTGGATCACTGCTATAGTTCTGGAGGACATGATGACCAGAGACCAGAGAGGAGAGCTGCCCCAAACCCTGACTGACCTCTACTCACACTTCCTGAGGGTTCAGATAAAGAGGAAGAAGCAGAAGTATGGAGGAAAGCAGAGACCAGAGGAACTGACTAAGGCTGATAAAGAACTCCTTCTGAAGTTGGGTCGGCTGGCGTTTGAACATCTGGAGAAAGGAAACATCATGTTCTACTCAGAAGACCTGGAGCGATGTGGACTGGACGTCTCCGAGGTGTCGGTGTACTCAGGAGTTTGTACAGAGATCTTCAAGAGAGAGAGTGTGATCTTCCAGAAATCAGTCTACTGCTTTGTTCATCTGAGCGTTCAGGAGTTTCTGGCTGCCGTCTACATGTTCCACCGTTACACCAGGAAAGACGCAGCAGTTATAAATAAGTTCCTAAAATATTCTAAACCAAACCCCTTTTCCTGGTTTGTTGGGTTGTTTCATCATGATCCAGTCACATCTCTTGATGACTTCCTCAGTAGAGCACTAATGAAATCTCTCAAAAGTGAAAATGGCCACCTGGACTTGTTTGTTCGCTTCCTTCATGGTCTCTCTCTGGAGTCCAATCAGAGGATCTTGGGTGGACTGTTGGATCAGAGGAACAGCCACCCAGAAACCATCCAGAAGGTCCTCAACAACCTGAAGGAGGTGAACAGTGATGAAATCTCCCCAGACAGAAGCATCAACATCTTCCACTGTCTGATGGAGATGAAGGATCAGTCAGTCCATCAGGAGATCCAAGAGTTCCTGAAGTCAGGGAAGAAATCAGAGAGGAGACTGTCAGTGATCCACTGTTCAGCTCTGGCCTACCTGCTGCAGATGTCAGAGGAGGTTCTGGATGAGCTGAACCTGTGGCAGTACAAAACCTCAGAGGACGGACGACGTCGCCTGATTCCAGCTGTGAGGAACTGCAGGAAGGCCGTGTAAGTAAAGATTTTTGGGGCCGGACATCGACGTTTAAATCAAGCGAGTGGATCATGTCAGGTAGCAATACCCCCTCCAGTGGTCATTCCTTCAATTCTTTATCTCCATTGCAGCGTCCATAAATTAAAAACAACAACAATTCATCCAGAAATGTTCAACACTGGCTGGATATAAGTTCAAAGGTCAATCCAGACAAACCAACATAAGGCAGGAATAATAGGAGCCACAAGTTAACTGACTATCATGAAATTACTGTCATGTCATTAAATCACTTTTGTTTGTTTGTTTACATCGTATTCAAACGACAGAAAAACACATTTTAACTAATGACACGTGACTATTTTGCTTCATTTGTTCAACGTAAAAACAGCCGGCCTCATTGGTTTAAATGGGTGTTTTAGGTCTTTGTGGCGGTTCCGTTTGGAGCCTTTATGTGACCCACAAAGTTGTTTGAGCCTTTCCACACCCGTTAGGTGGCAACTTCATCACTAGCAACAAAAGGTGCAGTGAAAATGATTTGAAGGGAAACAGGCAGATATAACAGAAGCTGAGGGCAATCGATGCAACCAGAGACTCTGATGTCATCGATCGGATCGCTGAATTAAGACTTGACGCACCATCGTACAAATTGGATGAAATGCAAAATATCCAAAGAGCCGATAGACAGATAAAAAGATGCACGTTTCTTTAAACCATTTGCTATAATCATTTTAAATATTGAGTAATTATGAGCTGTTCTAAAATAAGACAAATGTTGAGAATAATTCAGTTGCATTTCAGATCTGATGGTCGTTCAAACTGTTGCTCTACGGTGTTGAATTGAGCTTTTCCAGGAAATGAGCTACATTTGTGTTGAGGTAGATTCTCAGATAAGTTGATGAGAAATCCCAAAGTTTGACTCACTATTTTTGTTTCATACACAACAGACTGTATGATGATGTTCTTTCAACGAGTCATTGGGAAGTTGTGGCCTCAGCAATGACGTCAAACCCTTCTCATCTACGGGAGCTGAGCTTAAAATGGAACAAAAGCCTGACAGATGCCGGAGTAAAGTTCCTGTCTTCTGCAATGATGCATCCAAACTGCAGACTGGAGACGCTCAGGTCAGGAGGCCTCTGTTGGTCTTTTCTAAATTTCTTTACATTTTCTGCTTTTCTCTTCATTTTCAGATTTAGAAATGTGTTTTTATTTGCCTCATTTATTCCTTTTCCAGGCTGTGGGACTGCAGCTTATCAGAGATCAGCTGTGGCTCTCTGGCCTCGGCGCTGAGGTCCAATCCCTCCCATCTGAGGGTTCTGGAGCTGAGTAGGAACCAGCTGAAGGATCCAGCAGTGAAGCTGCTCTGTGGTGCTCTCCAGGATCCTCTCTGTGAGCTGGAGACTCTCAGGTCAGTCAGAGATGATCCAGTACTTTCCCAGGTGTAACTAGTTAGACAATAAATGTTTCCATGTTTGATCTTTGTTATAAACGTAGTGTTACAGTTCTCAGAAAAAAGACCACACAGGACAGATTTGCAGTATTAAATTGGTTGTGGAAATCTGTCCCATGTGAGGATGGTCATCAATGACTAGAAAGGAAGTATCAGTTGTAGATTTGTCTTGTTTTATTTTAGGCTGGCCACAAAACCGCCCAAACATTCAGACCAATCAAAAATGGTTCTTCCTATCTTTTAAAGATCAGAAGGAAAACTAGAAACCCCAAAAAGAAAGCTGCTGCAGTGTGCCATGCCCCTTCTCTACTGAGAAAAGCCATCCCAAAAAAGAGAAAAGCCCAAGTGTGAAGTGAGCACCCTGTTAAACCTTGGTACCGAAAGCCTGCAGTCATTCTCATCTTAGGTGGCTTCATTCCAGCCAGAAGCCCAAACCTGCCTCCCTCTTAAAGGGGCAGCAGGTCAGTCCAACCACAGAAACCTTCATGAAGATCTGAAGCTTTCAGCATCCACAATTGTTGCACCTCACTTCCATTGGAGTCCAAATCAGAAGTCAACAAGTTGATTCTACACCGATTCTACACAATGCAACCGTTTTACAAAGGTTTCCATCCATAAGTTTTCACACATTTTTATATAAATCTGTTTGTTCATCACCTCCTTCTGTTGTAATGGTCATTAAAGAAAATGACCTTATTTGAGTTTTTCTCCTCACAAATATGACTTTCTATGAACGATGCAATAAATGCAGCTTGCAATCTAAGACAATATGGAAGTATGTGTATATAATAGTAGTGGAAGTAGCTCATAAAATAATACATTTGCTCTTCTCATCGAATCTTTCTTTGTTATTAAAGAAAAACCTGCTCTTAGTCAACAACATCTAAGACACCAACCAAAAATCCTAATTTTATACAATCTAATATAAAACAGTAGAGAAGAGTCTTTCTGCAGAGACACTGGTGGCAGGAATGCAGAAGTATCACCTGCTCAACTTGGAAGGTGGAGCAGAAACCACCAGCTGAGAAGGTCCTCAGTGAGAGGAAGTGGTGGAGAACCATGAAACTTGCTAAGCTCCACCTCAACTCCAGAGACGGGCTGAGCTGGAGCTGTGGCACCAGGTATCGCCCAGAAGAGCCTCCAACAAACAAGCTCTTCTCTTGGGAGGAGAGGGCTTTGAATCTCAGCTCAGTGTGCTTGTCTCTAGTAGGTGGCAGCTGCACCTTTTCCTGAGGTCCTTGTTGATGCCCTGAGGGGAATTGATGCTCCTGCAATGTTTTCTGGCAGCATTGAGCTTGCAGTGGGGCAATCAAACACACTGTGGGGGGGCTCTCTTTCCTTCTCTCATCTGGAGAACAAGTGACACCAGCTGCCAATCATTGTTGGAGAAATGTGCAGTCAGGGGAATGATGCGTCCAGACTATAGCCACCCTTCCAGCATCCAGCAGTGTCTAAAACCTTTGATTTGGTTTCACCAGAGAGTGTAGGGATTGCAGGGCCGCTGCAGCATCGCCCACAAGCTATCAGGAGTGGGTCGCTTTGTCCCAACTCCTGACAAGAGTTGAGTGCTATTGAGAAATGTGGTCTCACAAACTTGGAAGGTGTTTTGACCTACACACACTTTACATACGCTGTAGATCTTGTCCAACCGCCCTGAAAGAACCCAAAATAGGAGCATACGGCAGATAAGCCGGTGCAGGACCAGAGGTTTGTTGCTTGCAAGCTGTGTTTTGCTCTGGTACATGTTGATTTTTATTTGTCTTCTCTCAAAATAATTGTTATTTTAGACTAAGAGGCTGCAGTTTATCAGAGACCAGCTGTGATTCTGTGGCCTCAGCTCTGAAGTCCAACCTCTCCCATCTGAGGGTTCTGGACCTGAGCTACAACCCGTTGCAGGATTCAGGAGTGAAGCGGCTCTGTTCTGGACTGGAGAGTCCAAACTGTAAACTGAAGACGCTCAGGTCAGTCTTCATTTTTCTACCTATATACCAGCTGCTAAGATGGTGAAGTGAGGCTGTTCTCAACACGGCTGTGATGCACCACATTAAAAAAATTCCTTGTAATATCGTGAATTCAGGTCTGACCCAACTAAGAACTAACGTAGGTTTAGTACTGACGCAGATAACATGCAGCCCTGCACCGTATAACCTCATCCTGCATTTTTCAGATTAGAGCTCTGCAGGTTATCAGAGATCAGCTGTGACTCTCTGGCCTCGGCGCTGAGGTCCAATCCCTCCCATCTCAGAGAACTGGACCTGAGTCAGAACCAGCTGCAGGATTCAGGAGTGAAGCTGCTCTGTGGTTTTCTCCACTTTCCAAACTGTCGACTGGAAACTCTGAGGTAAACACCATTCTCAAAAATGTCCATTATTCCACCCGAGGGTCCTCACACTTTCTGAGTGTGTGTGTTGTGCCCAGTTCCTTCAGGAGGGAGGGCCACACGGGGACCACTTATTCATGATAAACTGATTTAAGGACAATGAAAAAGCCCACAGATGGTAACCAAAATTAGACAAAACTAGGTGAGGGTGCCTGGTAGACACCAGCCAACGAGGAGGGAGATGGTGAGGGAGGCAGGAAGTCATCTAAGACAGGTTGTGCCTTTAAAGATGAGCCACAGGTGAGATGGATCTCCATGATGAGATGGGAGGGAAAGAGGTGGGAGAACCTGGGAAGAGTGAGGGCCAGAACAATATAGATTCTCCTTTGGAACAGTGCAAACCTGAGAGGTTGGAATTGTGGTCATTACATATTATTATCATTTTTTAACCTGTAACTAAATTAAATATTTACAGATCATGCCTTTGATTAACCTTTCAGATGAATACTGGTTTCACTTATAACCTTATAAAAGTTTCCCTTCTTTATTTAGATTAGAGGGCTGCAGGTTATCAGAGATCAGCTATGGCTCTCTGGCCTCGGCGCTGAGGTCCAATCCCTCCCATCTGAGGGTTCTGGACCTGAGTCAGAACCAGCTGCAGGATTCAGGAGTGAAGCTGCTCTGTGGTTTTCTCCAGGATCCAAACTGTCGACTGGAAACTCTGAGGTAAACACCATTCTCAAAAATGTCCATTATTCCATCCGAGGGTCCTCACACTTTCTGAGTGTGTGTGTTGTGCCCAGTTCCTTCAGGAGGGAGGGCCACACGGGGACCACTTATTCATGATAAATTGATTTAAGGACAATGAAAAAGCCGACAGATGGTAACCAAAATTAGACAAAACTAGGTGAGGGTGCCTGGTAGACACCAGCCAACGAGGAGGGAGATGGTGAGGGAGACAGGAAGTCATCTAAGACAGGTTGTGCCTTTAAAGATGAGCCACAGGTGAGATGGATCTCCATGATGAGATGGGAGGGAAAGAGGTGGGAGAACCTGGGAAGAGTGACGGCCAGAACAATATATATTCTCCTCTGGAACAGAGCAAACCTGAGAGGTTGGAATTGTGGTAATTACATATTACTATCATTTTTTAACCTGTAACTAAATTAAATATTTACAGATCATGCCTTTGATTAACCTTTCAGATGAATACTGGTTTCACTTATAACCTTATAAAAGTTTCCCATCTTTATTTAGATTAGAGCGCTGCAGTTTATCAGAGATCAGCTGTGGCTCTCTGGCCTCGGCGCTGAGGTCCAACCTCTCCCATCTGAGGGTTCTGGACCTGAGTTGGAACCAGCTGCAGGATTCAGGAGTGAAGCGGCTCTGTTCTGGACTGGAGAGTCCAAACTGTAAACTGGAGAGGCTCAGGTCAGTCTTCATTTTTCTACCTATATACCAGCTGCTAAGATGGTGAAGTGAGGCTGTTCTCAACACTGCTGTGATGCACCACATTAAAAAAATTCCTTGTAATATCGTGAATTCAGGTCTGACCCAACTAAGAACTAAAGTAAGTTTAGTACTGATGCAGATAACATGCAGACCTGCACCGTATAACCTCATCCTGCATTTTTCAGATTAGACTACTGCAGCTTATCAGAGATCAGCTGTGGGTCTCTGGCCTCGGCGCTGAGGTCCAATCCCTCCCATCTCAGAGAACTGGACCTGAGTGGGAACCAGCTGAAGGATTCAGGAGTGAAGCTGCTGTCTGATCTCGTAGAGAATCCACACTATGGGCTGAAGACATTGAGACAGTAGCTGGTTGAAGCCAGTCAACTCCCGCTCATCTGCTGCATCACTCACTGACCACTGGTGAAGAGCATCTGTGGAAACATCTGCCGTCTACTCCCTCCATAGATGAAAAATTCAGTTTTTAAAAAGCGCTGGTGGACTTTCAGGAGATCAGTCGATGGTCGACAAAGCAGAAGCAGCTTCGCCTTGAAGTTAAATTAGTTCCTGGTATCACACAATGCATCTTTATAAAGTTCTAAATGGCTCCTCGGCCACTCTTAGAAGCATGGAAACATTGTCTTAATTGTCTCTTCAAATGTCTGTATTATACGTTAATATTTTACATCATGCCTTCAGAATCTTTAGGGTTTAGTATTTACTGTCTCTGTGACATGGAGCATTGGAATATTTCAGCTGCAGCCAGCAAAAACCCATCAGAATGACGGCTATCGGTGGGAACCGCAGGTCATTTGACTTTAGTCAGTCTGTTCAATGTTATAGGATTTATTGCAGTCTAATATAAACTATGAATGAATGTGGGAAATAGGAAATAAAAAGAAGCAAAATGACCAAATAAATCTCCCATGAATACTGTAAATTTAAAGATGTCAAGAATGGAATATCAGCTTAAATTTAATCAAACATAAAGTGAAAAGGCCTCCTTTAAGTTTACTGCAAAAATAAACACTAAATCAAGAGCAACACGCGCCAAAAACGTCTCATTCTCTCTTCTGTCTCCACTCATTCTCTTATATTCTCTTATGATAATGGGGACGGGGTCGTGTGATAACAAAACAACCTAATTGGGGACTATATTTTTGTTGCAAGAACTTTGGCTCTTCAGAAGTTTCTATGTTGGCTTCCACAGATTGTGCATCCACTAGAAACTCAGTGTTTTTGAGGAACTACCAGGAGTGGCTGGAGTGGAGGCCAATGACGCTATAGCTACATATAGCTACATATAGATCACCGTTATCCTCAACCCAAAAGACCACCAGTTGGCGCAGCAATACTAAAGATAGGAGGTTGTGGTCGTTGCGCAGACGCGGAGTGATATCACGCCCAAACGTGCCCTATGTTCTATATACCGTATGTTCGCGACCAAAGGGCGCACCGTATTAAAAGGTGCCGCCTCAGTTACGGGTGCTATTTCTGTATTTAACACATACATCAGGTGCTCCGGATTATAGGGCGCGGGCATGGTAAAACATACCGCTACCATAGCTTAAAACATGCATGCTAGCGCGTATTTAGCAATTTAGCGAAAGCCGGCAAGTTGAACAACCGACAACAATGTTTCCAAAATTAAAATTTTCGTATTTTTCGTATTTTGTTATTAAACCCCGGAGGGCTGAAGCAGGACCGCTGTTAAAAATGTATCAGTCCGCGCTTCCAGTTCTGGTGCAACGTCCAGTTCTAAATGTATGAATCCGCGTATTGACGTTTCAACGTCCCATCAGTAAAGGGAGAGATTTGGATATAGTCCCCCTGAGGTGGTGTTTTTAGAGCAGTTCTTAACAACTTTCTCTTTGCCTGATAAGAGGTCCAAACATTATTTCACTTCCCTATAAAATACTCTAAAATTTGCCATTCAAGATCAGATCCCACCAGGTATAATTCATCCTCTAAATTTTCACAATTTCTTATTCTGTCAGGCTGTTTTTAA
The DNA here is from genome assembly GCF_901000725.2 of Takifugu rubripes. Taxonomy (NCBI): domain Eukaryota; kingdom Metazoa; phylum Chordata; class Actinopteri; order Tetraodontiformes; family Tetraodontidae; genus Takifugu; species Takifugu rubripes. Next base: position 1,799,172 of record NC_042299.1, on the reverse strand, counting down.
ACCTTTGGCAACATCAAATAAAGTACCCAACTGGTATTATGTCAGGCTGGTTTACATCCCATTAAAGAAGCCAGCAGAAATAAAGCACAACAGTTACACAGACTACGCACAATAATATAGAGGATATAAAAAACAGTGTTGAGATGGGTTTGTGTCACTTTAGTAAAATCAAAGCATTTTTCTTTATGTGCCAGCAATGAACACAATCTAAGAAGTCTTTGACACTAAACATATGGAGCTCCTATAGAACAAACTAAAGATTTGTTGTTATTAAGATAAAGAAATGCAACATTTCCCCCAGAGAAACGATGGCGATGGAAAAAGCCCTGGCTGTGTGTGTGCATCACAGCAGGCGTGGGTTCTCCTCTCTGGAGTCATGCGGGGCTCCTTTGAAGGGCAGATGAGGAGGTTGGTTACAGATTCCCCTCAGAAAGATGATTACGGTGCCAAAGGTCATCACCGGGGTAACCAGGAAGAGGCAGAGTCGGTCTACTGTACGAGCGATGCCGCTCCAGTTATCCTTCTCCTGTCAGGACCAGACATTTACGCCACTTTTGATCTTTTTAAATCAGACTTTGGGTTGAGGACTCTGTTTGAACCCTCTGAGCTCATTGTGGTCGTTCTTGTTGCGCATGTGTTTAATGATGTAGTGGCTCCATCCACAGCCGGCTTGATCTCTGCGTACAGCTGATGGCTCCTCCCTCTTCTTGTGGTTTCACAGCTCCACACAGACACCAAAGCTCAGAACTCAAATGAAGCTACTGATGCTTCTATATCTCATGTGTTTAAATGTTTCTGGAAACGTCCTGGCAGCGTGTGTGACTCGGGTCACCAGTCCGTGTCTCCCAGACTGTTTCTCAAACATCAGCTCACTGCGGGACTTCACACTGTCGTACTCCTCAGCCGAGGCAATGGAGCCCACTGAGCTGGATCGCCACGGTAACGCTCCATCCCAGTACGGCTCTGCCTCAGCAGGGTGGGACATGCGCAAGATGAGGGGTAATCGCTGGAGGAAGAGCTGGCAGAAACAGAAACAGGATTTGGAACCCTGATACTGATGTGTGTGTGTGTGTGTGTGTGTTATAGTGGTATAGACCCAAATCTCCAGTTTTTAGATGGTGGCTCAACCAGATGTTGTCCTGATGTGACCCAGAGGAACTTTTGGGCTTCTTCTCCTGGTGGAACAGCCGATGTTCTTGTACGAAGCTCCCCAAACCAAGACGTATCCGAAGCGGGTTCGTCTGGTCCGGGTTCCCGGCGGTCCGTTATCGAGACCCGATGAGGCCGAACAGGTCGCAGCATTTGTGCTTTTGCCTTTATTTGAGCAGCTTGTCCCGGTTTTCAGAGGGCGCGGAGCTTTGCTCTGTTTGGAATTTAACGTGTCCCGCACCCCCCCGAGGGATCACGATAATGGGCTTTTAGCGAAATGAGATCCCAAAGTTTAGCTGCGTGCCCGTCTTAACACCGTCTGGTGGTCGGTTCCGTTATTGGAGCCCTGATCTGAGGGGAGAGGGTTTAATCAAATAAGAGTGAATAAATAACAACGGAGACTGAGGAATTAGCTTCTAACATTAGCATTTTAAGGCAAATATTAAAGCAGCCATTCATATAATTCAGGTCAAACCTGTTAGCGGAGCGGCTCATGGCTTCCAGAAACGGCATTAAGTCCACACACGCATTTCCAAAACTCAGCTAACGACATTAAAAGTAAAACTCGAAGAAACTGAGATTCAATTCGCTGTGATCACATTTCTGGCAGGGGAGCGACCCGGAGAACAGCGGGATATTTCAAATGCGGAGTTTATTTCTAATCCCGAAACCTCAAACATTCCGACCCACCTGAGCGCAGAACCGGTCCCAGCATCTCCATCACGTCCGATGACGCCGCGGCGCCAAAGACAGCGCTAACACGCCGGGGGCCCGCTGCAGCGCGGGACATGAATCTCGGAGCGTTCTCGTATCCAGATGGATGGATTTGAGAGTTGGAATGAAATGAAAGAAAATGAGGGGGGGAGGGTGTTTTGGAGAAGGGAGATGGGATGCGATTCTGGACAGATGTTCCAGATGAGCCGGAGATGGGAACAAATGTGAGATTATTTCACAGATGGATGAAAACGCGACTTTTTATTCCTTTGTTTTTAATCCAGATCAGCTTTTTTTGGCGCCCTCCTCTTTATTTTCCCTCAGTAGCCGGAACTGTAGCATACAGCACGCCGATTAGCATGCAGCGCGGCGCAGCCTCATTAGCTTGTCAAACCAAATTACAGGTGCGATACGCCGGGTGAATCATTCATCGCGCCGCTCTCCTCTTTGTTTCGCCGCCGCCATATTGGAGATTCGTCCAATCGATTTAATTGCGGGTGATTGTCGGAGTCGATCCGGCGGCTCCTTACAATCACCGCTGACGATCGACGGCCGTTGCCTTCCATTCTCCTGCTGTCACGCTAAAGGAATATCGACGCTAGCTACACCAACACCAACACTTTTTTTTTTGTAATTTTCCACCAGACACCTGTAAAAAGTTTCTAATTTAGTTTGTCGGGTTTGTTCTAGCTTCCGGCGCGGTTGCGTTTTATTACCCGCCGTCTGCGGTGTAACAGCGATCGGCGAGGCGATGGTCGCCATGGCGACCACGGAGAAATGACTTGGCGCCTCATTAAAAGTGAAATTATGACGTAGAATTTGAATATTGTAGCGCTGCGGTTATCCGAACGCTAAACCTCAACCTTGCGATGTCAGAAGAAATCAGTGAAGCTAATCTAATTAGCCTTCCTCCTGTTTTAGCGCCAGGAAGAAGGGATCGTGCTTGGCTCGCTCGAATCGTTAGCTCATTACCAGCTAGCGTGTTTCCTGCATTTTCTCTTCCTGGGTCAGTGATCGCGATCAACGGAGCCAGATCAGATTTTAAAAATTAGCGGTGACGCTACGTGTTTCCAGAAGCTGTGATCGGAAAAGCCGGTGCTATCAGCGACGCTCATGGGGCGATTTACTTGCTGCTGCATGTGCAAATCCTCATTAGATTCTGTAATAAAGGCGAACTTTGATGCCGCGCGGCTACCTCGCGGCTACCTAGCGCCGCGCTCTGCCTGAATTCTCCTGCAGCTTGCTGACAGGCTGCTAATCCTCTCCTCTCATATCGGCTTCTCCTGAAATCGCGGCTTAGTTTTCATCAAGCCTGGGCCGCTTGACGCTAATGAAGTTGGCATTTCCGGAGCCGCGCTAGTGTCGAAAATGTTGCCATTTGCCAGATCTTAAAATCTCTACCTTTTGATCTATTTTTGCTCTTTGCTCATTAGTTTCGAACGTCTTTACTACTGTGGAAAAGCCATAAAATTGTTTTTTTTCCGACCTGGATGCGAGAGTGTAAGAGTGCGTCCGGCGCTCTGAGAGAGAGTCCGAGGTCACTTCTGTTCGTGAGTATGTTTTCCTCTCACCGCGAACAGGCGTGTTTAGACGCTAACCTGGAAACAGGGGACTAGCTCCATTAGCTGTGGTGGCTGCGGTTTGTGGCAGCAGCTCACGGAGGGTCAGCGGGTGTTGATCACATCAGGATGCCTCTGGGACACGCTTTGTTGTCTATAGGAAGCTCCCAGAAGGTAATGGGAACGTTCCAGGCTAGCTGTTAGCCTGCACATTCTGCAGTCAGTGTACAAACTACAGCATAGTAACGCTCTACGCAGTTACCCTCAGAGGTGGTGTCACATCCACTCCTTCACTCCCCTCACTCCCTCAAACATGCCGGACGCCCGTCGGCCGGAGCGGTTTCCTGCTAATAAACGGGCAGCGACGGCTAACCGCGGCGTCTCCATCCTGAGTCAAAACAATACAGAATTATAGTAAAATGTTCTCATCACAGACGCCGCCGTATCGATAATATTTCTTCTCTTCCATTAGACGTGTGGTTTCTGCCGGCGGGCGGCGGCGCTCCGACCCCCCCGCTGACAGATGGAGGCCACTTCCTCCTCCGGCTTTAGACATTATTGCCGTGCAGAAAACACAGACGTATTTCACTTATTCATGGCGCCGGCGGCCGCCGCCGCTCCCTCCAGGCTGACACCAGTCAGTCAGATTCCGGATCCCCGGAGACGAGCTGCTGCAGAAAAAAGGCTTTTTTTTTCAAAGGGAAAAAAAGGGAAACGTGGGTTTGTCCCAGGCTTCAGCTTCCTTAAGGCTTAATTCCATTAATAATTCCTAAACTTCCAGGGGTTTTGAGCGCTAGCGGCTGGACGGATGCTTCTATTTTGCCTTGGCTGGAATAAAAGGGCGACTCTTCCCGAACCTTCTCTGTTCCTGCCTTTTATGATTACTCCTCCAGCACAGAGGAAGCCCTGGCAAGGACTGAAGACGCCTTATCGGACCGTCCTCTCGGCCTCCGTGAAGCTTTCCCTCCCGTTCCGAGGCAGCTCTCTCTGTGAGCCGGCATCTCTGGACCCTCGATGATAATCGTCGGAAACCTTCACACCTCTTCCGGCGCCGCCACCGACAGCCGGAGCTTTTCCGGAGACAGTTTTTCCACTTTCTGACCTCGACGTGACCCCGATTTCCTGACGAGCTCAAGTTCTTGTGACTTTAATTGTAACTTAATAAGCTAGCAAAGCTCCAGCTCCAGGAAAACAGCTAATTAGCTTTCATGTATTTTATGCTGTTGGTTTTTTGGGTTTTTTTCTTCTTTGATTTTTCTTCTTCAAGATGAGAAAGAGAACGACGTCAACATGAAAGGAATGATAAATGAACGGGTTTAATCCATAAGTTTACACTTAATAGCCTAAGACACTCGCTCCAGCTGATATTTGTTAGCAAATGAGGTGGACGGGGAGGCGATCTCTGCCGCTGCGCTGCTAGCTGCCACAGATTATGAGCGTTGTGTAGCATCGCACTCACCAAAAGTAGCATCGGCGGCGGTCAGATATGGTGTAGTGACACTTGCCTTCCTCTAGGGGGAGATAGGTGCCGCCTCGGCCTGTTTCTGCAGGTCAGGCCCACAGGGGCGGACCTGTAAACCGGTCCTGGTTCTGGTGTTCAGCACCACGGACAGAGAGCATCAGCAGAAAGGAGATTCTGTCGTGTCGAAGCAGCAGCAGCCTTCAGCGTTAGCATAAAGGAACGCTGAATCGTGAGTGTTTTCCTTCAGGAAGGTGACGGATTTTCTATCTCTGACGATCTCGCCGCTGTTGTGGAGGGTTAAAACGGGTCAGCCCAACCTGGCTGCTGTGAAAGAGCTGAGCTGAGATGTTTGGATGTGAGAGCTTCACTTTAGCGTCGACGTTTATCCTTCACATCACCACGTAGAAAACGCGCTCTGCAGCGCTCCTTTAGCTTCACAGTCACGCAGAAAGACAACGTGTGCTTCAAAGAGCAGCGCGACGGTAAAATGACCCGTCATTTTGTTGGGAATGGAAACGTAAAGAAGTCCTGGTCTGCTGAAATTGTCCTGTAAAGTCACAAATTCAGCTGTTTTGGACGAAACCAAAGGTTCAGATTTGCAGCAACGCTCTTCTTTTCCTTCAGTTTTGGATGAAATTCCAACATTCTACCGCAGCAACGGCAAATGCCGACCAATCATGTGGCTAATGTAGCCATTTCTGGGCGGTATTAGCAGCAGTGAGCAGCGTTATTAGCTTGTGTCGGGGTTGCCGCGGTGACAGATGTTTGTGTTGGATCAGCTCTGCTGATTTCTACCATGTTTACTCTTTACCTTTATTGGCAGGAAAAGAAAGTGCAAAGCAGCTCCGGAGTGGTTCCCGCAGAATAAAGGTGCATTTAAAGCGCTGCCATATTAAGAAAAGGACCCTGGAGTGTGAGCAGCTCTGCTCAGGCTGGTATTTGCTGAATGAAGGAGTCATTTGGCGCCGCTATAATGCTGCTGCTTGCTCTAAATTGTGCCCCTGTTCTAAGTGAACGTTGTTGCCAATGATCTGTTCTGTCTGTTTGCTCTTTGTTTACTTCCTCGGCTTAAACGCCGGAGGAACGTGGCTCGTCTTCATCCCCCACAGGGACAGGGGGTGTCCAGTGATCCCCCGCCTGAGGTGAAGACGACATGCTTGGAAATGGTCTCTGGCGTGAGATTAAAGTGGGACAGTCGGCCTGCGGCGGTTTAATAGTCCCCTCTGGGACGTGTGCTGGTTTACTGTTGGACTAGAGACATTTGGTGCAGACCACCTCCATTTTCAGAGCCGAGGTGGCCCCCGCCCCAGCTGCAGAGGGGCTTCAGAGAGCAGGAGGACTCTGTCCATCAGTCACGCAGCAACTGTCCCCGTTAGAGACCAGGTCTGATGAAGCATCTCCGGGGAGGAGATGTGGGTTTGACGGCGGACGTGTTGAAACTAGACTCACGCTAGCAGTTAAGGGACCACGTGGAGGCACAATCACGTCAAATGTCGTGAACTCCTGGCTTCGTCTTGACCTTTACGTGTCAAACTGCCCTCTTAGAGATGCAAAAGGGTGAATACGGTGTCCAGACACGAGCCTTTTCGCCGAACCCGTTCGTTTCCCGTCTAAAAATACCTTTAAACCCGCCGTACGTGCGTCAAACTGCGCAGGGCGTTATTAATATTGCCCCCCCCCCCCCCCCCCCCCCCCCCCCCCCCCCGCACGCCTCGCGCTCCCACCGAACGGAAGCGCGCGGACATCGCGGCGGTGCTGACGCCACGTGAGCCCCGCATCTTTAAAGAGGCGCAGCGGGGCGACGCGGCCGCGGCGGCGGCGGCGGCGCAGGCGGCGGTGTGGGAGGTTCCGGATACTCGCTTTCTCACTCCGCGAGCTTCCAGCATCAGCTGTTCGACGCCGCGCGCTCATTGCTGGAAGTGGGATCCGGATGAGTCACATGACAGAACTGGAGGCTGACATCTGGAGAAAAGGCACCGCGTCCCGGCTCGCACCGCCAAACTGTCTTTTGAGCCACATTCCCATTTTTCTCGCCACATTTTTGTTCCTTTTTGTTGTTGTGGTTGCTTTGGTTTGCATTTTGCAGTGTTGCTTGTTTGCCTTCGAGTTTTGTGATTTTGGGTCGACCTCACCGATCCAGACCTTTGCTTTGACTTTCTTTCCTCTTTTCTTTATCTGAAGGAATCATTTTTAACCTGGTACTTTTCTTGCAGCTCGCAGGTTTGTCGTTTCTATTTTTATTCTTGGTTTTTTTTTGTGTGTTTCACCTTTTTCGGTTTGCTTGTACTTTTGCTGGCAGTGTCGAGTCTCTTTTTTCCTTTTTACGGATGTTATTTTTCCTCTAGATGATGCTGGGTGGACGAGGGCAGTTTTGATTCTTGGGTTTTTTTTGTTTTCTGTGTCACCGAGGATGAACAGACATTTCCCCACTCGCAGGTATCTGGAACGAGTTCATGATTGACACCTTCATGTCTCTAATAAAGGTGATAAACGTGCACCTGTGGCTGTTATTTCGCAGGACTGGCACAAACGCTTCATCAAGCCTTCTTTATCAATGTTATCTGAAGGTTATCTGATCGGATCCATCTCTGCGTGACGCGACATGGCCGGTTCCAGACGCGGCTTGTGTGTTTTTATATTTCGGATGGTTGGTATTTTCCCGTCCTCCTCCTCCTCCTCCTCCTCCTTCTCCACGCCGCAGCTGAGGACCTGATGTAGCTGCAGGATGCGCCGCGCTCTCCGGCACCATCCAAACGCTGCCGGACGCGGCCGCCGCGTTTCCGCCCGCGGTGAGAACGCGCGTCCTGCGCGGCGGTGCGCCTCCATCCCGGGTAGCACTTTGAGGATTAGGCGCTGAAGCATGAAGAAGCTTTTGAAGTGGCTTTGAAGTTTGCGGTGCAAGTTTAATATTTCCCCCCCGTCGCTGCGTTCTGCTGCCTTTGAACATTTAGCCCGGCAACGCCAGCGGGAGGGAGTTGCGTGATGATACAAAGGAGATTTGTATCATCGGAGGGGGGCCTCCAAACATCAGCGTCCCTCCGACAGCTCTACACACACGTGGATTTGTCGGAATGACCAACAAAACAGGAACGATATTTGTGTGTTTTCATAAAGGCTGCGGCGCCTGTGAGGAGCTCAGACTCCGCCAGGACGTCACAACAATTTCAGAGACGTGAAGCGCACAGCAGCTGCCCTCGCTGACCGACAAGGCTTAGCGCTACGTTAGCCTGGGTCCTTCTGGGATGTTTGTTCCATCATGAGGAAAACCCAACAACAAACTTCTGATCCGCGCGCTCTAGGCAGGCCGAAGGATGATGAATAATAACGGAGGGGACGCTGGAACGGCCTCCTGGCCCAAGCCCGGCGGCCACGTGGAGCGGCGCCGTGTCCAGATGTTTCTTGGCTGGCGCGCTCGCCTTCCCTGGCTGCTCACCTCCGTAGGAAATTAATGAAATTCCGACTTGATTGATTGTGCGGCTCGGGCTGTGCGAACGCCGGCCGGGCCAGCTGTGTCTCTCAGCAGAACGAGGGCAGAGCTGCGCCGCCCCGACCCTGGCGGCCCACCAGCGGCAATATGTTCACAACCCGGAGGAGGGTGATAGGAAAGCAAGGGATGGTCGACCCCCCCCCACGCGACACCTCCAGAGGAGAGGAGACGCCAAGAACGTTTCCCCGCCAGCCTGAAAACCATAAAAACATTCAGCTGTATTCAAATGTGCATGACCGGAGTGCATATAATTGGAAAAATGACCCTCTTTGATGGCAGAATATTCCTTCATTTTCTGCGCAGCGAGTCCATAAATGCAACCTGTGGAAATTTAAAGTCATTTAAATTCCACTGAGGCGTTGCCAAGTCTTTGAAGCCAAAAAATTGCTTGTCACCCTTTTACAATTCACATTATTGAGCACATGGCGCCTCCCAGGAGCACCTAGAAATAAGAAACATCCCTGTGCAAACTCTTGATTGTGGGGAGCTGAAAAAGCATCGATTCAAATGTCCCTGACTGATGGAACACGCAGGGCCGCTGAAACGTAGCTTCTCCTGCAGAGCATCCGCTAACAAAATGCTCATTTTTCCACATTTAAACTCCTGCCAGCTGCAGCTGTAACCGTGAGTGCTAATGACAACAACATCCTGATTTAATTAGAACGACAAAAACCACCAAAAGCCGAATCAAAGCCTCCCGCTGCATTAGTTTAGCATAGTTTTGTTTAAATGATCTTCTCAGTCAAGCTAGTGGATGGAACATCTCAGTCATTTAAGCCCACTGCAGCAGCGCTGCAGCTTCAGGAGCTTTTTCTGCCGCTCCTGAAGGAGAATCACGTTATTACGAATATCCACTCCCACGTCTGTGACAACACACCTGTTGGTAAATATGAGCGGCAGAAATGCCTTTGCTGAATTAAAAAAAAAAAGTTATTGGATTATACTCCTCCCACTTTAGAGGAAGAAGGCATTCAAAGTTAAAGACGGTTTCCAGGCAACTATGTTTCGCTCCAGATCTCCAGGAAACCAAAGACAAACCTCCCCGTGCGTCTGTTTTACGGGGACGCTGACGTGGAGTTCGGTTCCTTTACTGAAGCTCCGCCCACATGCAAAGGAACTGTACACATTCGGAGACGTTCTTAGCTGCATTCCTCAATTTTCAAGACCTTGATGATACTTTAAACCCCCTTTAGGTCAGATTTGCGTTGCGGTGTGTTTTCTTTATTGGTTTTCCCTGTGTGCCCCCCCCACTAAGGCTCGGTTGACCTCGAATCGGCGCGCTAACGTATGCTAACGGACGTGAGACTATGGAGGCAGGAAGAGCTGTTGCCTCAGAACCTGAATTATACCAGAACATTGTGTCCCTGTTGTCTTTAAAGTACGTAAACTGAATATTAAAAACAAGATTTCCTCCATCTCTTTCACATCAGAGGGGTAGAAAACACGTATTTTCCATTCGTGTGTGTGATTTATACTGTCTTTAGGTGCACAGATTACCTTTTAATCCGTTACCAAAACATTATTTCATCGTTGAGTTTGCAAAAGCGCACGGCCTCATAATCTCCTCAAAAAAGAAACTGCTTAATTTTCTGTGTGCATCATTCAGAGAGAAGCAGTAGCTTCCCCGTAGGTGCTTCCACTGCCGTGTGAGCACTCTTAGCAGGAAGTAGTTCTGTCCTCGGTGCTCTTTAGGACTCTCCTAGCTGAGCTGTGTTCCCACTGGAGTGGGCTGCTCTGTGCACAAGGGCTACGCCTTCGTACAGTACCTGAACGAGAGGAACGCCCGGGCGGCCGTGGCCGGGGAGAACGCCCGGATCATCGCGGGACAGCCTCTCGGTGAGTCTTTCCAGTCTTCCTGAAACATTCCCCACACTTCCAGGTGCAGCCTTCAGAAGCTGAAACCCAAAAAGAAAACTTTCGTTTTGTTTTAAGCCGGCGCTGGCGGAGGAACGGATCGTCTCTCCCGGGAACGGGAGGGGCCTCGGGCTCTTTTCGTTAAAAACTTCCCTCGGCTCCTTAAGAGCGGAAAAGTCTGCTTGTTGTTGGGCT